>NW_026622963.1:0-155000 GCF_023065955.2 Ursus arctos
ACTACCTATTCTGTTCCGTTAATCTCTAAGTATTTCTATATTCCAATATATTTTTATTATAACATTAGCAAGATTCACTCACCTTTGCTTCATACTTCCTTTTCTAGATGAATTTCAAAATAAAATATTTTATGGATTATGTAGTTTAAGTCATTTTTCATAGGACACAACTACTGCTAGACTCAAATAATGACAAACTTTTCTTTTCAAAACTATAGCTTATTTCTCCTTTTTGGCTGATGGAATTGACTTAATCTTTATAATATTGTTAAATTATAGCCAATATAGTAAGTTCCTTGTCTTGCTCTTGACTTTAAAAGGAATTATTCTAATTGGGGTTACTTTGATGGTGCTTTTTGTAGATTTTATTCTTTCTTGATCATTTTTCGGACATTATCTGTTATCTTTAACTTGTTGAAAGGCTTGTAGAAGGAATGAATGCTCTATTTAACCAATTCAAATTGGTCACTCCTGAACCCACTCCTGAACATCCAACCCTTAGATCTAAGACATTGAAAATAAATTCTCATGGGGCGCCTGGGTGGCTCAGTCATTAAGTGTTTGCCTTCATCTCAGGTCATGATCCCAGGGTCCTGGGATGGAGCCCTCCATCGGGCTCCCTGCTTCGTGGGGAATCTGCTTCTCCTTCTCCCTCTGCTGCTCCCCTTGCTTGTGCTCTCTGCCTCTCTCTCTTTGTTAAATACATATATAAAATCTTTAAAAAAATAAAAAATAAATAAATTTTCACAATTTACTCTTTCTCTAGCCATCCTCTTGCCTTTCTTAGAGGCAATTATCCTAAATTCTGTCTTTATCATTTTCTTGCCTAAACACAAACACACGCACATGCTTGAACAATAACTTTTTATAATAAAATTCTATTAAGTATTATAAAAAGTCGTGAGGGAGAGTTTAATCTCCTGTGGCCCACTTCTTGTGCTTACGTACAATCTAGTCATGCTGTTACAGGTTATCCGTGGTTATTTATTCCCTACACTGTGTATTATTTCAGAGTGTAAATATACCGTTTTCCCCACTTTTCCTGCCTATGGTGGGTTCCAGTTGTCTGCTGCTATTAACAGTACCGTCGTGCAGATTTCTGAATGTATCTCCTGACGCAAATTGCAAGGGTTTCTCCTGAGTATGTACCCAGAGTGGAATTACTACATCGTAGGTTCAACGGTGCAAGGCAAAAACAACTGTCACCCAGTTTACACTTCTACCAGCCATATTTAAAATATTCTTTCAATCCACATAATCTCTAAGAGTATCATAAGACTTCTTCATATTTCCCAAACAAACAGTATAAAATGGTATTTAATTTGGTGACTTTTATTATTATTTGATAATTTATTATGTTTCTTCCACTAATATAATTTTCATAAAGCCTGGTATTCTGGATTTCTCATTGTTCCATCCTCAGAACCTATGACAGTGTCCAGTGCATACACACGCTCAAAAGAATAACTGTCAAATGAATTCCTATGAAATCATGCATAACTGATTGTAAAACTGATTTTTGGCATCAACTTGGTATTGATATATAAAAAATATACATATAATTAGGGCATATGGTAAATTCCTAAAAATAAGTGTTTATGAGGAAAGTAATCACAGTCCACTTTTTCAACTTAATATTGACATGTATATTTATATATCTTTATCAGGACTCTTGCAAAATAATTTTTTAGTTCCTGATCTGTAAGGTTTTTTTTTTTTTTAAAGATTTTATTTATTTATTCGACAGAGAGAGACAGCCAGCCAGCGAGAGAGGGAACACAAGCAGGGGGAGTGGGAGAGGAAGAAGTAGGCTCCCAGCGGAGGAGCCTGATGCAGGGCTTGATCCCAGATCGCCGGGATCACACCCTGAGCCAAAGGCAGATGCTCAACGACTGCGCCACCCAGGCGCCCCTGATCTGTAAGTTTTGGTTCAGTTAATACAGAACGAAATATAGCTAAATCAATTTTAGTGAGATTTGAATCCAGATTCTCTAAAGCAGTGATTCTCCAAGCGTGGTTGGAAGAACTGTGAGGGGCTCTCAGGCACTTCAAAAGGCTCGAAGTTCTTCTCTTTTCCAACTACACATCTATGTGAGGACAGATTGTTTTCAGATACTTTAAAGTAACACATTGCAACAGACTGAATGCCAAAGCAGACACAAGAAGTTGTCTTCTATTGGGGCGCCTGGGTGGCACAGCAGTTAAGCGTCTGCCTTTGGCTCAGGGTGTGATCCCGGCGTTATGGGATTGAGCCCCACATCAGGCTCCTCCGCTATGAGCCTGCTTCTTCCTCTCCCACTCCCCCTGCTTGTGTTCCCTCTCTCGCTGGCTGTCTCTATGTCTGTCGAATAAATAAATAAAATCTTTAAAAAAAAAAAAAGAATTTGTCTTCTATAAGCCACATATTAAAAAGATTTGTAAAATATATAAAGGGATGCCACTCTTCTCACTAATACTTGTTCTGGAAAATATATTTCTACAAAAACATATCTTGTTAAACTTTAATGAGTTTATTATTTTAAAATAAATGGTTTTTTATACATGCAAAAGAATGAAACTTGACCGCTATCTCACACCATACACAAAAATAAACTCCAAATGGATGAAAGACCTCGATGTGAGACAGGAATCCATCAAAATTCTAGAGGAGAACATAGGCAGCAACCTCTACGACATCGGCCAAAGCAAGCTTTTTCATGACACATCCCCAAAGGCAAGAGAAACAAAAGATAAAATGAATTTATGGGACTTCATCAAGATTAAAAGTTTCTGCACAGCCAAGGAAACAGTCAGAAAAACTAAGAGGCAGCCCACGGAATGGGAGAAGATATTTACAAATGACACTACAGATAAAGGACTGGTATCCAAGATCTACAAAGAACTTCTCAAACTCAATACACGAGAAACAAATAAGCAAATCAAAAAATGGGCAGAAGATATGAATAGACACTTTTCCAATGAAGGCATACAAATGGCTAACAGACACATGAAAAAATGTTCAAAATCATTAGCCATCAAGGAAATTCAAATCAAAACCACACTGAGATACCACCTTACGCCAGTTAGAATGGCAAAAATAGACAAGGCAAGAGACAACAATTGTTGGAGAGGATGTGGAGAAAGGGGATCCCTCCTACATTGTTGGTGGGAATGCAAGTTGGTACAGCCACTCTGGAAAACAGTGTGGAGGTCCCTTAAAAAGTTAAAAATTGAGCTACCCTATGATCCAGCCATTGCACTACTGGGTGTTTACCCCAAAGACACAGACGTAGTGAAGAGAAGGGCCATATGCACCCCAATGTTCATAGCAGCAATGTCCACAATAGCTAAATCGTGGAAGGAGCCGAGATGCCCTTCAACAGATGACTGGATTAAGAAGTTGTGGTCCATATATACAATGGAATATTACTCAGCTATCAGAAAGAACGAGTTCTCAACATTTGCTACAACATGGACGGCACTGGAGGAGATAATGCTAAGTGAAATAAGTCAAGCAGAGAAAGACAACTATCATATGATTTCTCTCATCTATGGAACATAAGAACTAGGATGATCGGTAGGGGAAGAAAGGGATAAAGAAAGGGGGGGTAATCAGAAGGGGGAATGAAACATGAGAGACTATAGACTCTGAGAAACAAACTGAGGGATACAGAGGGGAGGGGGGTGGGGGAATGGGATAGACTGGTGATGGGTAGTAAGGAGGGCACGTATTGCATGGTGCCCTGGGTGTTATACACAACTAATGAATCATCGAGCCTTACATCGGAAACCGGGGATGTACTGTATGGTGACTAACATAATAAAATAAAAAATCATTATAAAAAAAAAAGAAATATTTTCAAGTTTCTACAACATTGAGAAAAAAAAGTGTGTAAATAGGTGAAAGTTGCACATATTTTCACTAATCAGGTGTCATAAAATAAAGTCCTAAGGGTGACAAATATTACGTTATCAGTCTCCTTTTCTGAAATGAAGATTAAAAGGAAAGAAAGCCAAATACCATTCTTTCTATCATTTTGGATTTTTTTCTTAACATACATTACGTCCATACTATTACAATTCCCATACCTGCCACACTAATCTTTAGCCTGTACACATGGTCTAGACAGTCCAACTACACTCCGAAGCACTTTAAAACTTCTCCAAGCTTCTCCAAGCTTCTCCACATGTGCCCTATCTGGATGGTTCCCCACCCCTGCACCCACCTCACCACAACTGTAAATTAGAACATTTCTGTGTCCTGTTCGAATGTTTGTTTTCTCTCTCCTGCAGTCTGTCATGGTAAGCTTCCCGAGAGTGAAAAGGCATCAGAGGTAAAATCCACAAAAGGGATCTGAGTCCCATAAAATACTTGGAGAGGGCTGGTAATCCAGGGAACAAACAGCTGCCCTCACTAACACGATACCAGATCAGCATCCAATCTGCTGTCTGTGCTAGAAACAACTCTCCCAACAGGTACTCACCTCGCTACTTGCTCTCCCCATGTGATGAGTGCAGATTAAATCAATAAGCCGATGGAGGGAGAGAGAGCAATGTTTTACTTCCTCAAGGTGAACAACTCTGTCAGCATGACTGTGAGTTTTAAGTGAAGTGCAAAATTATTTTTAAATACTTGTCAGAAAAGTGTACCTGCTATAAGTAGAACCTGTGATCACAGTTTGTTGAGGCCAAGTGTGCTGGGTCCTTGGAGAGAGGGGGTGCGTATCTGCTTTACGCTAACGATAACAAGAATCGAAGGCAGCTCGTAAGACTTGGAAATCAGGGGCGCCTGGATGGCTCACTGGTTAAGTGTCTGCCTTTGGCTCGGGTCATGATCCCAGGGTTCTGGGATCGAGCCCCACATCGGGCTCCCTGCTCGGCGGGAAACCTGCTTCTCCCTCTCCCACTCCCCCTGCTTGTGTTCCCTCTCTCACTGTCTCTCTCTCTGTCAGATAAATAAAATCTTAAAAAACAAAAAAAATCCACAAAAAATGAATGACGTAGTGTATGGTGACTAACATAACATAAAAAAAAAAAAGACTTGGAAATCAAGTGAACGCTACTGAGCAGCTGTGCAGGGGGGGAGGCAATGCTGGGAAAATGCTTGGAAGCCACTGTTGAGAGATAAAGAGCTTTTAAAAAAGATTCCAAGAAGTGACTTCTTACCAATGTGTACATGATAAGGGGTCTAAGTCTACTATGGGTGAGAGATCATTGAGCTATATGAATCTTTTTCAAATGGAAAACAGAATTTTGAAGATTCAGAACCTGCTATGAATTTCTTTCTTTCTCTCTCCTTCCCTGTGTGTGTGAGTGTGTGTGAGTGAGATGTAGTGGAACTTTATGTATGATACCTCCTTCCCTGCGGTCCTATCTGACTAACCACCACTGGAAAAGCCAAAATACATTTCTCTCCACTTAGACACGTCCTAGGAACAAGCTCAGCTATAAATGCCCACCAACACTGGCTTGGATGGGTTTTCTCTAATAATGAGGTTTCATAGAGCCCCACTTGCTTATTGTATTATCTTGTCTCTTTCTCAATAGTTTTCTCAGGAAATGTCCTTAAAATTCTTAGAATCTTGGTGTTTTTGAGTCTTCCCTGTCATCAGATCCTGCCTCTGTTTTGAAACCTCCAGGAATACCCACTGTCCATAAAATAGAGCCAGCCAACTTTTTCCAATCTCAAATCTAGTTTTTACGTACATGCATGTTGTATTCTAGCCACACTAAATTATCTTTTTTTCTTTAAGATTTTATTTATTTATTTGAGAGAGAGAGAACGAGTAGTGGGGAGGGGCAGAGGGAGAGAGAGAGAGAGAGGGCCCGCTGAGCGGGGAACCCAATGTGGCGCTCGATCCCAGGACCCTGGAATCATGACCTGAGCTGAAGGCAGATGCTTAACCAGCTGAGCCACCCAGGCACCCCACCACACTGAATTATTAAAAATTTTGAAAGAATATAACCTTCCATTTTTCATTCATTTACTCATATATTTTTTTCTTCAGATGTTCCTAGAACACTCGCAGTGATCATCAAGTTATTATTCAGATGTCACTTCCACAGATTTCCCAGAAAGAATCAACATAATGACACATCATATATGTCCATACTCACGTACACACTGTGCACGTTGCAACTATGACTACTGGTCTGCCCCCAGGATAGACTATGGGGCATCCAGGGACAAGAACTCTCGTTTATTTTACAAAGTGTTTTCCAAAGTGCATGGCACATATCAAATACGCTGTAAAAATATGTTTATAAATAGCTATTTCTCAAATTCTGCTAGTTTGTTAAGATAAACCTACATACCTGCATTTTTCAATCCATTATTAAAATGGTTATTAATAATGCGTGTGGCATTATCCAGATTACCAACGCTGGATTAGAAAGCTAGAAAGAGAACGCTGACTCTCACCTGCAGGAGCAGCCATCTGAAGCCCAGGAGCCTTAACTACCACGTTCAGCTTCGGAAACCTCCAGATGCACATTATAGGCTTCATTACAAATTTCCAAGCCAATCTTCCCCTGGTAAGACATCAAAAGAGGGGTGATACGGAATACATTTCACAGTGAACAGGCAGAGGAAGGGAAAAAAAGGGTTTTTGTGACAATCACTTGAAGCTCAAACCACCTTCTCCACAACATATGTTCTATCTTGGAGAGAAAGGACAGGGATTCTGTCATAAAACTACATAGCATGGAGGAAAGGGGAGTCCTTCAATGGGGCTCTCTAAACCAGGGCTGAGACCTATGGCATGTAGCTGCTTCTGCCACGATGGCCACCGTGGTTAAAGAAAAAAGTAGACATTGGTCCACTGAGGTTCAAGGTCATCCTGAGTCATTTCACTGCCGTGGCTGGAATTCTGGAGGACACGAGCCCCCAGCATGGATGCTGAAGGTGGAATGTGGAGGTGTGGTTCAAGGGAGGGGTGGCGGCAGCAGCTACAGGAAATTCTATAGGTTCACAGATTTTCCTAACAAATTACACCTCTTCCTGATTTTGGTTTGGAAAAGGCTGTAAAGAGGACAAAGGGAAATAAAATGTTTTAATATCCTAAACCCTCAATTTTCAAATGCCCAGATCTGTATAGAAAATACAAAACAAAAAAATCAAAGAGGGCTTAAACATCTGTTTACTTAATGACAGGCCAAATTCTGTATTTTAAAAGACTGTTGTAATAGTTTACAGGTAGATTATACAATTGGTTTAAATTAGATTATAAACGAATGGTCCAAATTAGCCCTGTGAAGACCCATCCTCTTTCCTTGGAAAAAAAAAATTCTGTGTACAAAGTAAAAATGCCTTAAAACCATCATAGCATGGGGAGAGCACCTGGGAGTGGACGGAGAGAATTCATTATTTAAAGATGATTTTCTTCATTGGTGCCCCCAAACCAGCTAAATTTAGCTTTGCACATGTTGAGCGTGGCTGCCCGGAAAATGCTCCACTCAGATCTCTGGCTACAGGGAACATATTGACTGGTGGCCCTTGCTCTTGTCTGAATTTTCTACCACTTTGTTTTCCCTATCATCTCACTTCCAGTGGGCTGCTCTCAGCCAGTGACGAAGAGATACCCATTCCTCTAAGATGCAGAATTTCTTTGATGGGTCATTTTGGCTCAAAGACTCCCTCAATGACACGTTCTTGGAACTACTTGCAATCTGAGACCCTGCCTAATGGAATTCCCCTTCCTTACTCTTTTCTTCACATGGGTCAGGATTCTCCTCACCTTTTCTGACTTCCCTTTTCTTTTGTAGGCATTTTCCCAATTAGTCTCTTATAGACCTAATTCCTCTAATTCTCTGGCTTTCTCTTCTCAGAGGCCCTGAACTGAAGCATCAAGTGACTTTATCCCCATCTGAGATCCTCTATTAACAACATTTCTTCCAGCAAAGAGAAATACATAAATTCTCTAGTCCTTTAGCTTAAAATGCAACAAGCATACAGAGTTTCTTTCTCTCTTTCTTTCTTTCTTTCTTTCTTTCTTTTTTTTAACACAAACGATATTGAATCCTTGTATGGTGAGTTCCATGGTAGTCCTCCCAAAAAGTCCCTATCTTAACCCCCAAAACCTGTGACTATGACCATAGTTGGAAAAAGTTATTGTCCACATGTAATTACATTAAGGTTCTTGAGATGAGATCACACTTGATTATCTCGGTGGACCCTAAATTAAATACCTTATACGAGATAGAAGACACAGAAGCAAGAGCCATGGGAAGATAAAGACAGAGAAGGAAGTTATGTAGTCGGAGGTCAAGGAACATGGGATCTACCAGAACCTGGGAGACTCAAGGAAGGATTCTCCCCTATAGTCTTGGGAGTGAGCTCAGGCCTGCTGACACTTGATTTAGACTTCTGGCCTGGAAAACTGTGACAGAACAAATTTCTGTTATTTTAAGCCATCAGGTTCAAGTTTGTGGTAATTTTTTTTACATTACCCTTAGCAACTGAGACACCCTGCCAAGTTAGAAGACTGAGATGATCAGCTTTTCATCTCCTTTGAGTACTGAACAGGTACCTGGGAATAAAACGAAATAGAGTATAAACCTCATAGCAAAACACAGTAAGAACATGAGAAAGAAAGGAAAATTATAAACAAATATTACTCATGAACATGCTGAAAATCTTCAATGGAACATTAACAGAACAAGTCCAGAATATACCAAATGACAATATGTCATCAGAAAGTGGGTTTGCCTCAAGAATGCAAGTTTATGGACGCCTGAGTGGCTCAGTCGGTTAAGCGTCTGCCTTGGGCTCAGGTCATGATCCTGGGGTCCTGGGTTCAAATCCCGCACAGGGCTCCTTGCTCAACAGGGAGCCTGCTTCTCACTCTGCCTGCCACTCCCCCTACTTGTGCTTTCTCTCTCTCTCTGACAAATAAAAGAAAAGAGAATGCAAGTTTATTGTGGTCATCATTTTGCAATATACACAAATATTGAATCATTATGTTTGTGCACCTAAAACTAAAATAATGTGACGCAGCAATTATTTCAATAAAAGAGAAAAAATGTTTGGTTCAACATTTAAAAATGAATAATACTTTTTTATCATACTAACAAATTAAAGAGGAAATGTCGTATGATCAACTCAACAGATGAAGAAGAACATCTGACATGAACAAATGGAGAGATACGTCGTGTTCATGGATATAAAGAGTCAGTGTTACTAGGGTGTCAGTTCTCCCCAGTTTGCCTTTAGAGTCGACAAAATATTAATCAATATCCCAGCCATTTACATGGAGGATTTGACTATCTAATCCTAAAATTTATATGGAAATGCCAAGGACGTAGCAAAAATAATTGTGAAAAGATCATTACACTCCTACTGCCTGATTTTACTTATTCTGATTTTCATCCTCACTCACAGCTACAGTTACCAAAATGTTATATAAATGTCATACGGATACAGAGATCTATGAAATAAAAAATAGGTAGACCACAACTAGACCCAAATATATTTATGTTCAATTGTTGTTCAACAAAAGCACCAAGGTAAGTCAATGAGCAAGAAATCGTCTTTTCAGCAGTGGTGCTGGAACAACTGGATATTTGTACAGATCAAAATGAAAATGAACTCTTATCTCACACCTATGCAAAAATTAATTCAAGATGGATCACAGACCTAAATGTAAAAATTAATAGCATAAAACTTTTAGAATAAAATATAGGGGAATATCTTTGTAAAGAGAGAGGAGACAAAGATTTCTTTTACAGGACCCAAAAAAGCTAAGAATAAAAGGAAAAAAATGATAAATGGGCTTTATTAAAATTAACTTTGCCCTTCAAATGACATTATTGAAAAATGAAAAATCAACACATATCTGAAAAAAAGACTTGTATTCAGAATATACTACAGGAAAAACACTCCTGTAATTCAATAATATAAAATCAAATAACGTAATAAAAATAAACAAAAATTTGAAAAAAGACACTTTATTGAGAAATATATACAAATGACCAAGCGTATGAAAATATTCTCAACATCCTTAAATATGAGAAAAATGAAAACTTAAGCCATGAGATGCTGTTACATATCATAATTTTCAGAGGACTTACAAATTTTGGGGCACCTCGGTTGCCCAGTTGGTTAAGTGTCTGACTCTTGATCTCAGTTCAGGTTTGATCTCAGGGTCGTAAGGTCAAGCCCCATGTAGGGTTCCACGCTGGGTGTGGAGTCCACTAAAAAAAAACAAATAAATAAGAAAGACACAAATTTCAAGTGTTGGCGGGCTATTAAGCAGATGGAATTTTCATACTTTGCTCATGAGAGTGTAAGATAATACTACCACTTTGGAAAAGCAGCTTCCACAATGTGAAACACATAACTCTGCGACCCAACAATTCCATGCCTGGGATTTTCCCCAAGATAAATCAAAACCCATGTCCACCAAAGACTTGTGCAAGAATGCTTACTCATAACTGCCCAAATTGGAAAAAACTCAAATGTCCATCAATAGATAAATGAATAAATACATTTTGGTGTGTTCTAGAAAATGGATTACTATTTGACTATAAAACGGAACAAACCACTGATAAACAAAGCAACATGGATGAATCTTAGTATTTTTTTAGTGAAAGCAAACAAAATACAATAGAGTACATACTCTATTATTCCAAGTATTAGAAGTTCCAGAACAGGGGCGCCTGGGTGGCGCAGTCGTTAAAGCGTCTGCCTTCGGCTCAGGGCGTGATCCTGGCGTACCGGGATCGAGTCCCACATCAGGCTCCTCTGCTGTGAGCCTGCTTCTTCCTCTCCCACTCCCCCTGCTGTGTTCCCTCTCTCGCTGGCTGTCTCTCTCTGTCAAATAAATAAATAAAATCTTAAAAAAAAAAAAAAAAAAAAAAAAGAAAGCGAAAGCTTTAAAAAAAAAAAAAAAAAAAAAAAAAAAAAAAGAAGTTCCAGAACAGGTTAAATCAATTGCAGTGACTTAGATAATTCATTGTTATAATTAGAGGGAAGATAGGGGAGAAATGACTAAAAAGGGACATTAGGCAACTTTTGGGAGTTATTCTATCTTCTTTATTTGGGTTACAAACAATGTGTAATTTATCAATATTTCTTAAATAAGACACTTAAAATCTGTGTGTATTATGGGATACACTTTTACCTCATTAAAAAGAAAAAATTAAAAGCTGGTAAGCAATGATTTGTCAAACATGAGCTGGAGTAGAAAGTAGAAATTAATGCTAAAACTAAGAGAAATCAAGGTAGGATACATTTTTAAATAGGTTTCTTTAAAAAGACATACTGAACATGAAATCATATGGACTCATAAAGTAGACTACAATATTGCCTCTTAATTTTTCTAGCTGGCAGTGAAAAATGGGCAAGTTGATCAGTTTACTCCAGTGAGTTTCAGAGTCTGTTCATTGACAACCACCTGGGACATTTTGTGAAAAACACAAATTCCTGGACCTATACCTCCATATTCTGAGTCTGTCCATCTGGGGAAACACCCAAGATTCAGTATTTTGAAAGTTTTCCTCAGTGAGTCTTACCTTAGTTTGGGATTTGCTGAGTTACACCATTCATAGAATCTATGAATCAATTATTCAGGAAAAGCTCAGCAATTCCTAACACTACTAATAAAAATTAACTTACTCTGAAAATCCTCACAAGGAGGGTTCTTGTAACAAAATGTGTCCTTAACAATATTCTGACAGTAAATTCAGGAACAAGTTTTAGAGAGGTGCTTCATAATATAAATCCTCATTCAGGAGGACCTCGACACAAGTCAAAGGAGTGAATTCAAACCTAGCTCAGTAACTGCAGTTCCACAGAGTGGTCAATGGATAAACGTCAAGTATGTAACTCCTGCTGCTTTAGATTAATAGAGGAGCCGATTTTAGACTATCCAAAGAAACAGAGATTGCAAGTTCTTTAGGCAATCATTCATTAAGATTTTTCTTTCTGATGAACTTTTCTATTTTTAAGACGGTATTCTTCAGCAGGTATCCAAATCGTAGTTATTCTGTATTGCCCTCTAAGTACCAAGCCATACAATTTAACAGTCTGTTATTATTAGTTTACATGTTCAAATGACAATTCAGGAACTCAATCTAAATTTAGGAATGGCTGTGGTGAATTTCAGTCAGGAATCAGACAAAAATAATCAACTTTTGTTTGGTACATGTAACATTTGCCAAACTAAAATAGTTGCTTTGTGAATCATTATCCTTTCAGAGACAGACCTCTGACTCTCTGCATTCATTTTTCTAACCAGCTTTTCCAATTGAGGGTCTTTAGTGTTCATGAATGATAGTAATAATGATGAAGATTATGCTAAAACCCTTATAAAACACATTAAGAAAGTACTAATCAACCAAATTTGAAATGGGAACAGAGTTTGGGAGAGGAGAGATTTTGATATACCCATTAGAAGACTATAATTTCATATCCAGAAATCCTAGTCTCTCTTTTTATGTGCAAAAGAAAAAAATCAGGGGACTGATTAACCAAGCATTCAAAGGATTCAAAGAGGCAGAGAAAAACTAACTTATTAATATCACCCTTCATCCTTACTCTCCTTTGTGACAACCATCACCTTTCTTAACTAATTGGCCCCAACTGATCAGCTATAAAAAGAAATTTAACTAAATTAAAGACCAACTGATTTTTTTTTTTTGAGACAGTGCTGCCAAAACACTAAAATCATGACCAAAAATGGGGCACCTGGGTGGCTTAGTTGGTTAAACATCCAACTCCGGATTTCAGCTCTGGTCATGATCTCAGGGTCGAGAGATCGAGCTGCATCAGGCTCCATGCTGGGTATGGAGCCTGCTTAAGATTCTCTCTCTGCCTCACCCTCCACTCAGGCTTGCACTCTCTCTCTCTCCTAAAAAAAAAAAATCATTACCAACAAGACAAATACATAGCATGATCATATGTGCATCCAATTTAGGTGAGGATACCAGAAAACCAAGAAAAGGGGCACATGAAAAAGGAGCAAATGGTAGTCACCATCACAGACAATCAGGCTTTCAGGTTTTAATATCCACTGACAGGTCATGATATACACTTTGTAGTCCCCTAGACTAGCTATTTAGATTTAATGCTGCTTTTAAAATTTGTAAATTGGCTTTCTCTTCATTAAATATTAGGATGATACTTGGATGAAATAGGAAAACCTGGTAGTTTATTTAATACCTCCTGGCTGTGTTGTTATTCCTTCCATATTTAATTATTTTATTGACATAAAAATGATAGTTTGCAGACTGCTCAAATTGGAAATAACTCTATTATAAAGAAATCAAACAATTTAACGTATACAACTTTTGCCAGATCTCTCTCTTTTAATTATATCTTTCAAGAATATAAAAGTCTGTAATAGGTCTCCTCAGTAGTCATAAAAAACAATAACAAAAACAAAATTAAAGGCTCTAAGTATCAGTCAGAAAAACAATAGCCAGAATTTTGTGGTAGGTTTATCAAGGCCTGTACTCTCTACATCGCAAACAAAAATACACCTTTAAACATAAAAATCAACATTTACTCACTTCTCAGATATATAGAGAAAAAAGCAATGAATCATTAAAAAGCAATTAATCATAAATTGATTCATTCATGCATGTCATCTTTGCAACCTGCGAGTTCTGTTTCTCGTGTGTGTGTGCGTGTGTGTAGTATTTTATCAGTCCTTATGCTTTTTGAAAGGAAATACTCTCAACTTACTCTGTCAAATTTAGAGTATCTATGCGGGGTCTAGAGATTCTTAAACTTTAAAGAATATAAAATAAACAGAAGTACAGAAGTAGACGACGGAAAGATGGTCACCAGAGGATGAGGAGGAAGTGGCAGGGGGAGTTGTTCAATAGTGTAAGTTACGGTTAGAGAACAGACATTCCAAAGATCTGCTGGATGATTAACAGTTAACAGAAAGGTATGTGTACTTAAAATTTTATTAAGAGGGTAGATCTTATGGGTGTTCTTACCACAAATGAGCAAACAAAGGGACAGAGGAAACTCTGGGAAGTGATGGATATGTTTATTGTGGTACAGTAACATGTGTATACATTTGTCCAAACTCACTAAGTTGTATATTTTAATTATATGCAATTTTTTGTATACCAATTATACCTCAAAAAAGCTGAAAGAAAAAAAAAATCTCTTGTTGGCTAAGCAATTAAGTCAACTAGGAGACTTCCTAAAGTTTAAATAGTCCTAATGAGGCCAGTTAACTAATGAGGTGTGAAGAGTCAGTTGACTACCAGTAGTTTTCAACATTCTAACAAATCCTCTTCATTCTAACAAATCAATGACCCACGTGACTGACAGGTCCTCAGAACATCTAGACTTCTTGCTCTTTTCCTCATTGATCCTGCATTTAGGTAAGTTTTCCTCTCTTCTAGGGCTATTCTCTTTCAAGTTAAAAGTTTATGGAAAAGACTTGGCTAGTGATGTTCCAAATGCAAACATTTTCTTCTCAGAGACTTTTCAAAATGCGACCATCTTGGCCGCTCCCTTCAAAATTAAGTACTATAAACACAAACTGTGTCTGGTAGATTATGAACAGGGCTCCAATTAGTTCCGGAACATAGAAACAGCAGCCAGAGGAAGAAAGATTTTATATTAAAGCACGTCCAAGTAAACTCTATTACTTTCAATTACAGCCCTGGAGCTACGTTTTAGAAGACAGCAACTAAAAAACAACACAAAACAAACAAACAAGAGCTGAAGTAACAGAATTAATTCCCACATGTGAGACTATGCAACACAGGTATGGAATTTTGTAACATTTTATGTGCTTGAGTTCCTTCTTCACTTTTTACAAATCCTTCAGATGGTGTATGTATCCATAATAGGTTTTTCTCCCTCCCTTAGACAAATCTACTTTTCCTATTTATTTCTGTTCCTGGGATTGGTAGTGTTATCATCCCCCCTGCTTACTTCAGTGAGAAACTTGAGAGTCATGTTTGATTTTCGCTGTCCTTCATGATGAAATTCAATCAGCCACTAAATCCTGTGATTCTGCATTGGACCCACCGCCACCATCTCATTTCAGACCCTAATCATATCGGCCCTACATTATTGCTTGGCGTCCTCTTGCCCGTCTTCCTGCAGTCTGATCAAGCCAGTGGTGTGTTATTACTTAACACATTAATCCTGCTGTCTTCCTACTTTTAACAAATGAAGTATAATGTCCTTCATGTAAAAGACCCTTCCAAGTTCTTGTGTCTTATAAACTACCTTTCTTTTCTCCCTCCCATTACTCCTGCGCATGCCTGCTCTCCCCAGACACAATGCATTTCACTACTGCTGGAAACTGCTGGGCTTTAAAAAACAACAAAACAAAAAACCCCTCCATGTCTGCATTCACTAGGTTATTTGTTTGTGTATACCCCCATCTTTCTCACTAGAATGTGGATCCTTCAAGTTTAGACACCTGTCTTGATCATATTTTTATCATCCAGTTAGTTCAATGCCGTGCATATAGTTGGTTCAAGTACCCATGTTTGCATAATACCAAAACCTTTGATTTGGGGCTGCAAGTACTATGTCTTCATTATCCTATTTTATAATAAGCTTATCATTGACAATTTCTTTTTTCCTTTTCCTAACACTCTATTTCACTCTGATCGACGGAAGGAAGTACAGCGAGGAGGAGGTAGTCAGTAGAAACTGGCTGTGGGAGATGGGGTAGTGTTGGGTAAAACTGTACAGTTTGATCGTGGGCTCTGGAACCAAGCTCCCTGACTTTGAATCCCGGCTCGACAATCTGACATTATGTGACCTGAGCAGGTTATTTGGACAATGGACATGTCGTTCTCTAACTGGGGACCACACAACACTTCGGAAATACCTCTGAAGTATCAGGTTCTCTTCGAAGGATTGTGGACAGAGCGGTGAAGACAAATTCTGTGCCCATCAGGCTTATACTTTGTAGCAGTTATCTCAAAGATTTATTGGGAGAATTACATGATATAATGGATACAAAGCACTTTGTAGAGTGCTAGTCACATAGCAAGTGCTAAGTGAATGTTATCTATCATTGTTATTACTACTACTATTCATTACTCGTATCCTTATTATTTAATCGGCCGGCATGGATACCACAATGCTGATGTGTCATTTGTTGCCTCTATTCTAATCCTCACAATCCCTATTTCTAGACGTGCCCTTTTCTGCAGGTGGCTCAGCCCACTAGCTCTCCCCTAAAGCCTAGGTTTAGTTAGCATTGATAGTGCAGCGGAGCAAAACCACAGTAAGAGACCTAAACAAAATGGAGGTAAGTCATATGTCTGATAGTGAATTTAAAGTAATGCTCATAAAGATAGTGCAATTATGAGAAGCTTTTGAGAGAGAGAGGAGACCTACTCAGAAGAAGTCTCCTTGATGCTGGCTCCACGCACCTGCTGTACCTGCGTGGCCTTCTCCAGTGCGTCTGTAAACCGCTCGCTCCCTAGCTGCCATGGCCTCGGGGTCCAGTGGTTCGCCTTCAGCATCCTGACTCTCACCTCCTGCTCCGTGTCATTCTCACAGCTGCCGCTCTGGCTTCCGTGATCGATGGCACTTGACCTTTCTTAACCGCCTCCATCTGCAGTTTGATTACTCGCGTGCTTGGCTCACCGAATTACAACCCAGTGGATGACCACCAGCCAGATGCGTGCAGCTTCCTCCTGGGTCTCATGACTCCACATGTTTAACCTACACGCTGTCCCTTTACAACGAACGTGACCGAGGGTATCTAACCGACGTGCGTGTAACGACACAAGGAATCGTCACGGCACTCCCTGGAGGCAGGTATGCTTTCTATTTCCTTTTTCAGATAAGGAAATGGAGGTACAGCAAGGACAGGTAATTCGTCACAGTGTTCTCATTAGGAAGCTACAGAGCTGGGGTTTGAGTCCATTCAGTCTGACTCAAGAGGCTGTGTTCTGAGAGATGATGAAATACTTCTTCTCCCCTGACCTGAGGATGACAGCCCAGAATTTCAGAGCCTGGATCTCACATACAGCTCAAGTGGGTTTCTTTCTGTCAAATCAATGTATAAAAATTACATGGAGTTGATATTTGTCATTTTAAGCTAGCCAGCATCCATTTCTACTTCCCACTAGTGCCCTGAGGTTTTCTTGAGAAATTATGTCTTCCAAAGCATGTGAGGCCTTAGAAGGCAAGTCAATTAAGATAGAACGCTCAGCCCAACCTCTCAGAAGCTTGCAAAGTACCAGGAGTCTCTATCACAATGATTTTTTTTTTTTTTTGCATCATTGATAACAACAGAGGTTTGCCCAGCTGACCTATGCTCCCCTAATCAAACTCCCTCTCAGGACTGTGAAATTTATGAAATTTGAAATTTGAATGTCACAAATGGGAAGTAAAACAAACACTAAAACTGTGTTCATTTATTTATTCATTCCAGCAGTGGTGCCTGAAGAAGACTGCCTGGGGGTCCTTGCTATGGAGACCCTGCCCCTCTAGGTGTAAAGTTCTTTCCTTTTGAGTTTGGTTTCCAGTTCTCCCTTCAGTTTGGGTGCCTTCTCATCCTTCTAATAAATTCCCTTTCTACTTAAATTACAGTGTTGGTGTCCATTGCTTTCCAGCTGTTATATATTATAGGTACTGGCTAATTAGTAATTCTAGGATGGCCATTTCTTAGGAAGAAGTATTTTTTATTAGCTAGTCATTTTGTCCTCCCTTATTTGAATTGCTGGCATTGGCTTCTTCAAACACAACGTGATTATTCTGAAAGATTAATTTAGGCAAAAATATGATGCCAGATGAGGAAAAAATCCATGTGGAAAAAAGTACACAATATTTTATCAGCTGCTATCTCAGACATGGGGAAGGGGGAAGAGAGCAAGAGAAGGAAGGCAGGAGAGAGAGAAGAAAGGGAGAAAGAAGGAGAAAGGGAGGAATAAAAGGGGAAGGTAAGAGGAGGAAGAAGAGGAGGACACAGAGAGGAAGAAAGAGAGAAAGAAAAGAAGGAAAGAAGGAGAGAAAGAAAGAGGCTCTGTGGTTATTTGCAAGTAGCAATTCTGTTCATGCAGCCCCAAACAGGAAATTCACAGCTCAGGTAAGATAGCATGTCACAGACTTAGATCTATATATGTGTGGAAGAGTGGGTGTTAAAATGGATTTCTTTTCTGAAATGTGAACTCTAAATTCCACACTTGGAAGCAAATAAGGAACCTTCTGTCTGTGATTAGAAAATCCGTCTCGGCAAAATAGAAATGGTAAAGCCTTAATGCTCAGACCCACCAACCTCCCCATAGCCTTTCTCAAAACTCCTGTGAACACTTGGACATTCATTATTCAAGTTAAACACTGAGTGCCATAATCAGTGAATGAGACTCTTAGACTCTCTCTATATGAGGTAAGAGGGAAATTAGACCATACAGATAGGAGCCAGTTTCCATGGGGCAGATACTGCACTGGGTGGTTTCCATCCATTTTCTTGTTTTCACAATCCTAGGCGATGGGTAGTACAGTCTTCCTTTTTAGACACACAGAAACAGAGTTAGGGTGGGGTAAAATAATTTTCCACAGTTCACCTACCTAGGGAGTCACCAAGATAACACATGTGTATGTATCTGCGTGTTTCTAGTTTGATGAATCATTGAGTATAATCGCCGTTGGAATTGATCGTGTTCATACATATTGTGTTGATGCACAATATTTAAGGATAAATCAAAAAGACTTCCCACTATGCTTAGCTGCATCTTGGGAGTTGTTCTGACTGAACTGTTATAAAGCTCTTCGTTTTGTTGTACTCATTTACTTCACCTGACTCTTAAAATCTTGACTGAGAAAAAAGATGCCTCTGGTCATGAGTCTAATCTGCCCTCCTTCAATTCAGCCATCCTAAGTGTCTTTGTCTTTCCCATTTCCCTCCACCATCTTATCTCACTTTTAAAATCTTTACTCTAATTTGCATTGGTCATCTCTTTCTGTGTAATAAACTACGGTGAAATGCAGTAGTTTAAAATAACTTACAGTTACTGGCTCACAGATCCTCTGAGGGATCTGGTTCAGCTGAGCTTGGTCCTCTGACAGGCGGCAGCCATGATGTTGTCCAAGGCAGGCATCACCCCAAGGTTCAGCTGGGGCAGGATCTGCTCCCAGGGTCACGGACCTGCTAGGACTCATTGATTGATGGCCTGAGGCTCCCCTCAGTTCCTTACCACTTGGGCCTCTTCAGAGGATAACTCGACTCCGGCACCTGGGTTCATCGGAGTATGCAAGTGAGAGATCAACAGAGGGTGTACGACTGCCATTTTTATAACCCAATCTTGGAAATGACATGACTTGTATTGTGTTCTCTTTTTTAGAAGGAAGCCACTAGAGGAGAGGAGTTAAGATGGCGGAGGAGTAGGGGACCCCTTTTTCAGCCGGTCCCCTGAGTCGAGCTGGATAGGTACCAGACCAGCCTGAACATCTACGGAATCAGCCTGAGACGCAGGAAGATACATCTGGATCTCTACAAATGAACATCTCCAGCGCTGAGTATTGAGGTACGAAGCGGGGAGCCGTGAAACCGCGCACATATATGGGAAGATAAACGGAAGGGGGAAGGGGGAGGGAGCCGCCACGCTCAGCGCCAGGAAGCGGTAGCCACCTGCACCGGGAGCGGGCGGGGATGGCACCGCAAGAGAGCAGACTGAGATGGTGAGCCTGGGAACGCGCCTGCGACCAGTCTGAAAGGGAGCTCCGGTGCGCTCACTGGAACCAGACTGAGACCGGGAGCTCCGGAGCGCGCGGGGGCGGCTGGCACTGTTAGAAACACGAAGGACAGAGACGAGCTGGCCCTGGAAGTGAGGGCTGGGACGCCAGGTGTGGGGTGCACAACCACAACCTGTCGTTGGTCTAATTCATCAATTACTTAAACATTCAGGACTCTTCCTACCTTTTCTTTTTCTAACTGATATTTGTACTCGCATGAAGTGTCATCGTTTCTAATTAACACTAATGTCAAAATAGAGATGCGCTGACACAATATTCACAAAATGGAACTTTCCTGTTGTAATTTTTAACATAGCATTTTTAAAAGTTCATACATAGTTTAGTTATTTTGGTAACTCATACTGGAGAAAATCTGCATTGAAAAACTCTAAATACTGACATTAAGTTTAAGCCTAGAGAACAAAAATTGTCTAATTTCATAGATAATAAGGAACCAAAGAGAAAGCATGGAAGTTGTCGTCTAATAATTTTACACATATGCATCCTCTATTATTCTACTACTGAGGGGCATATTTTATGACCATTATATCTGCATTAATTACTTCCATGTGGGCCTGCACAGGTATAATGAATGTACCACAGCAGAATGAAAAGTCTGGGAATGACTTGGTGGCATCTGTCATGAACAATTAAATTTCGTTCTTGTATTTGGTGAACTTCCACTGTCTGTTCCTTTAGACAATGGACCATCTATAAAAACCAATACAGCTTTTTTTTTATAATGATTTTTTATTATATTATGTTAGTCACCATACAGTACATCCCCGGTTTCCGATGTAAGGCTCGATGATTCATTAGTTGTGTATAACACCCAGTGCACCATGCAATACAGCTTTTAAACTAACTTCCAATTCAATTCCTAAAGCAACACACAGACTGAGTTCCATTTCACTCCCCTTTAGTCACCTTCTCTGTGGGTTCTAGACTATTTCCTTGCCTCCTTTCCATGCTGAGCAAGGAGCCTGATGCGAAGCTCGATTCCAGAACCCTGGGATCATGATGTGAGCCAAAGGAAGACACTTAACTGGCTGAGCCATCCAGCAGCCCCACCCACAGTTTTCTGAAGCCAAAGGACACTTTCTCACACGATGACTTCACATGCCTTCACGTGATACCAGAGATCCGCACTTTGCCTCAAGGAGGTGGGAGATGAAGGCAATTGCAAACACTCACGGTGGCTTCCCAAATACAAGGACCCGCCTGGAGACAGTGAGACCCTTATGAGCCCACGAGAGGGGGCTGTGATACTCTTGCTGTGGCTGGGCTGGTCCAGAGAGCCAAAAGTGTTTCCCTGGCTGACGTCTCTGGGGAACAGATGCCCCACACTGTGAGTGAGTCCCTGCCACTGACCTGTCCAGAGATGGCCATCATCCTTGGGGAGGATGAGGATCAAGGACAATGCCAGAGGAGACCTCATCTGTCTCTTTTATCATTTCCTATTGTGGACAGTGGACAAATAACTGCCTACCTTAGTCCCCAGCTACCTTAGTCTCATCTGTGAACGACCCAGAGGTTTGACAAAACACTTAAGATTTTGTCCTCACAACTGCCCCAATTTTTTTTTCTGACATCTGGGGGCTTAGGTCTTAACTGCCGCTTGCCCATGACACTGACAAATGCTTTTGTGGTTGTCTTATTTTAGGACATTTTGCAGAAGTCATTTCTGAAAAGGCTACAAAGCAGAATGTCAGTGTGGTCCCATCCAAGCTGCAGAACAGGATGTCAGTGCTATTTTATTTTCATTGTCCTGACTCTGTACTTTCTTGTTGGGGACCTGGTCCTGACTACCTAACTAAGAAGAAACTAAAAAAAGGGGGAAGATGCGGGTTTCACCTCCTCCAAGAAATCACCACCCCTGCAGCTCAGTGGGGGAGAACCCTCCATCACTCCGAACCCGCTTCTTTCCAGGGGCCTTTCCTTCAAAACAACCCTCTCAACTTCCTCCTCCTCCTCCATGAAATACTGAACAGGGGACAGCCCTGCTCTGACACCCGTGAGACACTGACGACAGACGTCGAGGGAGACACTCGGAGACGGGAAGAACCGTGAAAATATCTGCTCTGCCCACAGCCGTCTGCAGAGCGCGCCGTCGCTACCGAACTTCCAGACACTGAACCGACAGCCCCACCCGGGTGTGGACGCGGGGAGGACCCTGCAGGGCCGAGGCCGGGGAGCACGAGCAGCGGGCGGCCGGAGGCTCCCTGACTGCAGACTGCCTGCGGAGCCCCGGGACCGGATCCGTGTGCGCGTAAACACAGACCCGCGGACAGCCCAGCGGATCCGAGCCCAGAAAGGGGAGACCCCACAGCCCCGCCAGGGAACCCACGTCACCGCACACAAAGCCACAGAAACCCTACACAGCGCGCCCTTCCTCCGCGGGGTCCTGTGAGCACGGACCCCTCGGCAGTCCCCGCTCAGCCGGCTTCTCCTCACCTTCTCCTCCCGCGGCGGGCCCTGGGGCGGCCCCACGTCCTCCACAGCCGGTCGGGAGGAGGCGTTTCTCCTGGAACCGCAGGCAGAGAGGAAGCCGCTCCAGCGCGCATGCCCCGCACGGTGGGGGAGCTGCGCTCGGCTCGGGCGCCCCCTGCAGCCAGCGTCACGCCCGCTAAATGAGTCACCCGCCCCTGGACCTCACCTCCTCCATCCGCAAGGTCATCGGGGTCAGTCACCTTTCCTAGCAGGTCACAAGGGTCAGCCCAGCCCTCCCCAGGGAGGCGAGACCGTGTCCAGGCTCCAGAGATGGAAGCAGAGGCCCGGCGCGCCGCCCCGGGCCACACTCACTCCTAGTGACAGACTATTCCTACAGGTCCAAGAAGCCCAACGCTTGGCAGGCGTTTGTTTCCTCCTCAAAAATCTCAGATCTCCAGGGGAGGGTGGTCAACTGGGGCACGACCCCCTCACGGAGGGGGTTCCAGGAGAGTGAAGGGGGGGGACGGTGTGACGCAGAGGGCCTTTCCTCGGGAGGGCTCTGGGGAGAGGAGAAGCACGAAGACTGGCTCCATTCACTCCACTGGCCCTCACCGCGCAGCTCCTCCATCATGTCATCCTCCGGGTTGGCCTTCTGGACCCGCAGCCGGGCCTCATAGCGGGAACCGGGTCCAGTTCGACAGCTTCGAGGGTGAGCCGGGTCCCCCCAACAGTGTGAATCCCGTGCCGGGCCTGCGGTGGGGTGCCGAGGGTGGGACAGGGTCCGTCAGCCCTCCAGACCGCGCGCACGCACACGCAACCATACTCACGCACGTGGGCACAGGTACCCGTGCACGCCACAGGCCCATGAGCGCACACTTACACTCCTCTACCCCCCTGCACACTGATGGAGGTGTACACACAAACATGCTCGCTGCACTCACACACTCCTCTACATGGGCATACCCTGTGCACACTCACATATACAAGCACACGTACTCGTGCACCACCGGCACACTCGCATACAAGCACACATGAGCACAGTCACGCCCCTGGCTCTGAGCACGCCCCTCCTCGTTAGTCCAAGCTGACACCTTCCCCTGTGGGAGGATGGGTGGCCCTGAGCTGCTGCTCCCAGGAGAGAGAGGCCCCTGAGGAGTCAGCCCAGCATTACCTCCCAGGCCTCTTCTTGCTTCTTGAAGCCCGGCTCGCAGCTGAGGACGGAGGTCAGGGGCTCCAGGTCACGACATGACAGTCAGAACTGACATTGCTCTGTAAGCCAGAAGGAGGGGCCAACTTCAGGGAAACAGAGTGAGGCTACATATGGTGTGTGGTCAGCATGCCCAGGACTGGGGGGTCCAAAAGATGCTGGGGGGCAGGAGGGCATGGTCTAGGCCCTCCCAGGAGGTCTCTGTCTCCCCCCTGCGGACACAACCCCTGTGGCCTCTGAGAAAATTTCCACTGTGGCCCAGGGCACTCCTGCGGGGCCTCACCACGTGGATTTGGAAGAACGTCCTGGTGCCAGGGAGGCTCACAACCCTGGGCCCTTCCTGCCCACAGGCTCCCTGTTCTCACCTCGGGGGCAGCCCGACAGCAGCACCTTTGTGGCTGTGCCCCTCTTTCTGCTGCTGACCAGCCTGACCTACCTCGTGTTCAAGCTTTCGCCCGGGTCGGTAGCCAAGGGGCGCGTGTGCCTGTGTGTGAATGTGTTAGTGTGTGCGTGTGGGGGTGTGTGGTAGGTGGGGTATCCTGGGCCAAACCTGCCGTCCCTCCCCACCATCTGGTCCTGGATGGGGTGGGGGAGTTTGAAGCCTCTGCCCTGGACCTGTGGAGAGTTCCCCAGTTGTCAGGTGTGTTGGGGGCAGTAGGGCCCCAAAGAGGCTCAGAGGGATCCAGATTCTCCGGGACTGAGCCACCCAAGATCCTCATCTCCTGCCTCTGGAGGTGCTCTGTGCTTTGCTGATTTTTTTTTTTTTTTAAAGATTTCATCCATTTATGTGACAGAGAGACAGCCAGCGAGAGAGGGAACACAGCAGGGGGAGTGGGAGAGGAAGAAGCAGGCTCCCAGCAGAGGAGCCCGAAGCGGGACCCGATCCCGGAACACCGGGATCATGCCCTGAGCCGAAGGCAGACGCTTTAACGACTGCGCCACCCAGGCGCCCCGCTTTGCTGATTTTTAAACACCTTCTGTGAAAATATACTTTGGGGTCTCTGCTGTGCTCAGGACCCCGGTGAGTGCCACAGAGAACTAAACAGACACAGGGCCCATTTGGAGTAAATCGTCACCCGTGTCAGGTTGTAGGAGGGGGACCAGAGGAGACTGACCAGGTGTGGACTGGCAGCAAAAAGGATGAGAGGAAGTTGGACCGAGAGAGCAGGGTGGGGCATGGGTGGGGATTTTGGAGGGGTGGGGAGGTGAGGGAGGAGATGCTGGGCACACTTGACACGGAGCATGTGAATCAGGGTGCGACAAGATCTGGTTTGTGTTTGGAGGATAGATTTTGGTGGTACGAGGGGACGCGGAGGACCCACTGGGAGGCCAGTGGTGGTGTCCAGAGGGTGTCGATTTGGTTGGAGTGGGCGGGAGAAGCAGAGAGGGAGCCAAGTGGAGGGAACTGCCAGGCCTTAGGAAGAGAAGCCGAGGGGGCAGATGAGACAAGATCTGGGGACCTGGAGGGGCCGCTCCCTCCCCCGGGGAAGCTGGTGAGGCTGGTTGGGATCCGTTGTGTTGGAGCCCTGGGCCGCATCCTCGCGGGAGGGCCTGTGGGTCTGTTGCTCAGGGAGGAGTCAGGTGGGGCGGGGAGCTGCCTCCCGTCTGCCAGTGGCACAAGTGTGGTTCCTGGAGGCGCCAGCTCCCCCTGTGGGACGGGGACACAACAGTCACCCTGTAGCCTTAAACCCACCATCGCAGCTCACCCCATAAAGGACTCCTGTCTCAGTGGAAGTGAGTTCTATGGGATCATTAGCCCGGGAGGCCACAGGGCCAGGTGCTGGGTTTTGCCCCGAGAACAGGTTTGGATCCAACAAGAGGCGAGGAGGCAGGCAGCACAGATGAGGCAGGGCGGCCTCTGGCTGGAAGGGAGTGAGGCTCCCACAGGGACCTCATGCTTCCTGGAGCTGGGCCTCCAAGGACCCTCCTTGGGTGTGCAGAGGCCCCAGCTGTCCTCTCCTGGCCTCAGGGTGAGGAGAAGCTTCTCCCAGAATGTGCCCTTTCCAGTGGTGTTCTTCCCATCCCTCTACAGTGTGCACAACGGGGACTGCCAGGTGTGTGCACAGCCCGTGGCAGGGGTTGGGGCGGGGCTGGGGTCACCCACCTGTCTGGCCTGCCCAGGATGTGGGCTTCAGGTGAGAGCTGGGGGCTAGTATGGGGGCCTTCGTCAGTGCTTTGAGCTTTCTTGGTGTACGTAGTGGGTTTAATTGGACACGCTCTGTCTCAAATGCGTCCAAACAAGTAGCTTTATTCTCTCTGGCAGGTTTCTTTTTGTTTTGGGGTAGCAGCCCCTGTGAGGTCAACGGTCATGTTATAGTGCAAACTACGGCGGCGTCTGCAGCTGCCGTGTGTCTCATCCCGGCTTCTTCTCTGAGGGTGTCTGTGGGGAGGGTCTGATGCTTGTGCTGTCCTCAGGGCCCTCCATGGTCTGTGGGCTACTGCTCTGGTGGCCACTGTGGAGTGCCTGGCCCCTCCTGGTTTCCATGGGCATGCTGGCGCCTATGGCCACTGAGCCCAGTCCACATTTCCCCCTTTGTGGTGCCCTCGTGAGCACCACCTGGAGGGTCTTTGCATCAGAGCCCCCCGTTCCCACTGGCCTGATGGCTCCTGTCCCTGGGTGGGGAGAAGCTCCAGCGGGCAGTCTCCGGTTCCCCACTGCCGGTGGAGGATGGGACCGGATGCTTCCTGGGATCCTTCCCGGATCTCCCTGCCATTGCTGGGCTTCCCTCCGCCTCCCCCGGGTGTCTCTCAAAAGGGAGCCGGGAAAAAATTTAAAAAGGGAGCCCAGGTTTCAAGATTGTTGTCCAAAAGTATAACTCAAAGCTTAAAGCTGAGCATTTTGTCCTTGGTGGAGGCCACCACCTTCTCCCAGGCAGTCACTGTCAGAACCCCTAGGTGATTGTCCTGGAGTGTGTCATCGGGGCCGCAGGCACCCAGCGCTCCTCTGTAGACCCACGTCACCGGCCGGGTTATTTAGAGCCCCTGGGTGGTGGTCTGTTAGCCGTGGGTCGGCTCTCCAGGGATCAGAGCAGACACGGAGGGTGAGGTACGTGTGGTCCACTGGGTGGTGGTTCCTGGTCCCACCTAGGAAATCCTTTCCTTTGGGAGGTGGGGACCTCCTGTGGCTCCACGGAGAGGTCCAGGTCTGCTGCCGTTCCCAGCAGCATCTCCCAGGGTGCGTGCGCACGCGTTTGTGTGTGTGTGTGTGTGTGTGTGTGTGTGTGTGTGTTTGCCCAGTCTCTGTAGACGATGGGAGTTCGTGAAGCAGCAATCAGGGATTTTCTCTGTCCTCGGCACCTGTCAGCACCTGTACCCTGTTTCAGGCTGCTGTGAGCACTGGGCAGGGAGGTGGGGGATTGCTGAGGGTCCTGAAGGGACTCGGGGTCCTGGGCTGAGGGTGGGCTGGCCCATGGGGGGAAAGATAGAAGGTTGCAAGCACAGTCGTTGCTTGGACTCTGGGTGAGGATGTCAGGAGAGCTTCCTGGAGGAGGAAGGGAAGCTGCTTCCAGGGAGAGTCTTGAACATGCTGCCTGAGCCCTTCGCACCCCCTCCTGGCCACGCTCTCTGTTCTAGACCTGGCTAGGGGCCCACCGAATGGGTCTGCCGCCGAGCCAGGACTGCGCCGGTTCCCCACGAGGAGCCTCGGAGTCTAGTGTCCGGGTAGGACCCAGTGGATCCCTGGCAGTCAGTGGTCCTGGAGGAAGAGCGGGAGTGCCCTGGCGCCAGCCTCCCAGAGGCTGTGCTGCTAGGGGGGCATGTGGTCCAGGGAGGGCAGCCACCTGCCTACCTGCCACAGGAGGTCTGGGTCCCCGTGAGCCCCACCTGCCAGCTCCCCCATGCTCAGATTGCAGCAGTGATGACTACTGGGCCCTGGGCTGCCCCCCCCGGGGGGGGGGCGCCCCTCCACCTTCCCAGGAAACACACAGAGCTCTGGGCCCAGCCCAGCTTTGGCCTGTGACCTTTCTTGGGACCAGCAGAGGCTGGATGCCTGGCAAGGAAGTGTGTCCTGTGGGAGTCGGTCACAGTGAGAGAAAGGATGCCGCTGCACGGATCCCGTGAAGACCTCAGGTTCTTTTCTTCGCTCCTACCCTTTGCAGTCACCGGGTTGGATCTAGAACCCTGACTTGGCCAGCTTCAGTTTCTCTGAGAATGGAGACCCTGCACAGACACCCTGACTGGATGGAAGCAGGCAGGCAGGTGACCCCTCCCCTCCCCTCCCCTCCCCTCCCCTCTCCCCCTCCCCTTTCCTCCCCTCCCCTCTCCTCCTCTCTCCTCAGCAATCCACTGCCCAGCCCCCACTCCCTGGCCTACCACTTCCCTCCCTGCTCTCTGGCTCCATCTAGGCCCCTCAGAGAAGCTGGTGTTAGCCCCACAGCCCGTTCTGCCCTCACCCCCTTAAAGGACCAGCTTGCTCCCGGCAGACACAGATGAGGTGGTGCTGTGACCTCTTTCCGTGCCTTCCTGGGGTTACCTCTCCTGCGGTGACAAGAACTGGCTGCTGGCTGGGAGAGGGGCCCAGAGCAGGTGCAGGGGGCTGGGGTCTGTCTATTCTTGGGCTTTCGGAGGTGGGAGGTGCCGATGTTGGGTTTGAGCAGAGGCAGAAGAAGGGAACCCTGGCCAAATTTCCTCGCATGGCTCCGAGCTGCTGGTGACCCACCCGCTCTCTCGGAAGCACAGAGGCAAAAGGCACATTTATTTATCTGTTGTTTGATTTCTCTCCTCTGTGTTTTCAGGTTTAGTGACTATTTTATGTGTCTTGTTAGATTTATACCTAAGAACCTTCATTTTTGTACTGTGATTTTTTTTCATTTCACATCACAATTGTCCTGTACGTCATCGCTGATCACCTCAGTCCATCGAGGCTGCTGTCAAAATATCACAGACCAGGTGGCTTATAAACAGTAGAAATCTATTTCTCACAGTTCTGGAGGGTGCATGTCAGAGATGAGGGTGTCTCTGGCGGCAGACTGCTTGTTTTATCCTCGCTTGGAGGGAAGGCACTGGGGTCTCACCCTCATGACCCAATCACCTGTTCTAACCTTTTCCATGCCACCTTCGTTTCTGACTGAAGCTGAGCCCCCATTGGGCTGCTACTGTAGGCTGAATGTTTGTGTCCCCCTGAAATATATACATTGAATCCTAACCCGCCAGTGTGATGGTATTTTGAGCAGTGAGACTTTTGAGAGGTGGATAAGTCATCAGGTTAGAGCCCTCATGAATGGAATTCATGCCATTATAAAAAAAAAGGCCCCAGAGAGCTCCCTCACTCCTTCTACTTTGTAAGGACACAGTGATAAGACTTCCATCTATGAGCTAGGAAGCGGGCTCCAAATCTGCCCACACCATTGATCTTGGACTTGCCACCGTCCGCAATTGTGAGAAACAAATGTCTGTATTTAAGTCACCCAGTCTGTAGTGTTTTGTTACGGCAGCCTGAACGGACTAAGCAGGCTGGCCTGGCAGAACATTTCACCTCATCTTGGAGATTGTGCTGGGTTTTCTCCATGTGTCCCTGACCTGATCTGCTCTCCCTCTGTCCTTTACCCTTCTCTGTGCCCAGGAGGCTGACCTTAATAGGCTGCATCTGCTGAGTTCTCCTGTCGTCCGGTTTCTGATTGAATTGGGCTAATGAGATGCGTCAGTAGGAAACCACAAGGTGGGCGAAGAGAAATACAGGGGTATTTACTCCCCTGGCTCTATCCCTTCATGGGCCATTTTCTTCCATATGGCTGTATTACTTTGAAGGAAAGAGTTGCTGCAGGTGTCCATTTCCTACAACTCTTATGGGATTCCAGTCAATACTTCCTCGCCTTTTGGTTCTTCTGTCTGAGGGGTGGTACCTCACGATCTTTTGCTGATTTCTGTAAACCCTGTCTCAACCTTGTAAATGATACCTACATGAAGCCATCTTCAGTCATCTCTTTTGAGTGGGCCATTTGTGATCTGCCAGGACCCTGATATGGGGATCACCTGCCAGGACATGCTCCTCTTTAGCCTGCAAGGCTTTGTAGATTTGTAGATGGGGTCTGTCTGCCCTTCAGCCATCAATCCCGACCAGGTCAACAAAGGGATGTCCATTGTCCCTGACCATAGAACCCTTCACGTTTAACACGTTGTGGGTTGAGATGGAAATGGGAATCTTGAGACAGCCTAGAGTCATAGCCGTGAAGATCTTTGCCACATTATGGGCAGTACTGGGACCTCCTAGGAACTTGTTGGCAAAGCAGACTCAGGCCCTGACCCCAGACCTCCTGAGTCAGAATATGCATTTTAACAAGACCTCCTGCAATTTCCATTTGCATCCCGGTGTGAGAAACACCACCTTAGACTTACCGTCCCAGCATCTCTCTGGAGTCTTCCTACCTTCCTGTAGGACTCTACGGAAGCCAGAACCCAGATTCCCACTACTCCAGGCAACAAATCAAGGATATTTCTCTAGATTGGAACAGGGAACCAGCCCCTTCTCCAAGATGTTTTGTCCATTTCAGCAAATCTTAGTCTCTCTCACTATGTCGAGGAAACCTTTAAGTCAATGATACTCAAACTTGGTTGCACGTTAGAATCACCAGAGGAGCACCCTAGGTCAGTTTTAGAGCATTTGGGGGTGGTACCCAGGTAGTCGTGTGTCTGTGTGTGTGTGTGTGTTTATGGGAGGAGTGGGGCGTGGAGGGGCAGAGGGAGAGAGAATGAGAATCTTAAGCAGGCTCCGCACCCACCACAGAGCCCAACACGGGCTCAATCTCTCAACCCTGAGATCATGACCTGAGCCAAAATCAAGAGTTGGACGCTTAACTGACTGAGCCACCCAGGCGCCCCCAGGCCACACTACTTTCTAAAACTCCCCAGGTGATTCCATGAGGAGCCAAGGGTGAGAACCACTATTCTCAGTTCCTCAGAGGACTCAAATTTTTCAAAAGCAAAGCCCAGAGGAACTACAGGCTATGCCTGTTGAAAGGCAGGGAGAGGGGGAGACTACAGAGGGAAAAAAATCATCAATGTGCTGTTCATCCAGACTGGCTGGCCAGGTGGGACCTCCCAGCACTGTGCTGCCTGCGTGAGGGTCAGGTGGCAGGTCTCCCGGTCTCTCCAGCTGTTGCTTCCTGCAAACCCTCCCACAGCCTGCCTGAGGCTCCAGGGAAGAGAGTGAGCTGCTGAGAGGCCAGGTGCTCTCTCACACTTCACTGTCTCCCCACAGCTTCTAGTAAAGACATTTTACGAAGATGCTGAGGTCAGCAAAAATGCATGCAAATGTAATCTCTCCCTTTTCTGCAACGCTTCTGCGACACTGCAACGACCGCCTACATTAATCCTTTCTCAATAACCACTGCTGTCTCGGATGGTGTTTCTCTTCATGCACTTGTACTGCAATTTCGCACTCCTTATGTCCATGTGGCTATGTGTCCTCTTCCCTAAAAGTCCATAGGCTTCTTAGGATGAGCTCTCATTCCCCCACTTGGCCAGGTAGCTCAGCAGGTACGGGAGTCTGTGCCCTGAGCGCCATACTCAGTGTAACTGGCGTGATGGCCTTTCTTTGACAACTAACTCTTCTGCCTTTGGTTTATCCAGAACCTTGCTTTTCCTGTGAGAACTTTCTAGGTCCTTCTTGATGCATGCCTTTGGCCTTCCCTCTGCCTCAACTTGGTGTGATGAAAAGCCGGAAGGACCACAGAATTCTGGCTAAGCCCAAGTTAACTTGTTTCTAAAACTGGAAAAATAAGTCTAAGTCATTATAGGGTTAATGAGCTGTTAGAGTGAGCTCTTCCCTTGGAAAAGGTGTTCGAGGAAAATAAATGAAAATCATTCTGTTTTCCCATTAGATAAAAGCTGATTAAAAGACTAATGGGTCAGCAGGCTCAGAGTATTAAGAAGAATGGTGCTCTATTTTCACATTTTAAAACGTATTCAACTCTTTGTAGAATGTCTGTTCTACAGAAAGTGGTAGACGACGTAAGCCCTGTTACCTGGGGGCACAGAAACTGTTTAAGTCTAATAGCCACTCAACCTTTGTAGTTGTTTCCCCATCTATAAAATGAAAGTAATATGTATATCTATTTCATAAGGCATGCTCAGTGAATGCCAACTGTATTTCCTAGAGCTCATTGGTTATAAAGCAGTCAGTTGGCTCTGGGAATCTTGGGCTGATGGTGATTTCCCTCGTGGTGCCTGGTAAAATGCAAGCTTTATAGAATAGTTCTGACTTAGGGAAGACCATGAATGTGTTCCATCTGCAGAAAATACTTGACGGAGTCTTACCTTTGAATAAAAAACCGAGAGATTGTTCTTTCCAAGTCCAATAGGTGGCACAAGGAGCCACTTGTCATGCAGGGCAAGCACTGGCCAGCAGAGAGCTTTATCTTCTCGTTTCCAGAGGGCCTTGGTCCTGGCTCCATCTCCCTAGTCTGTTACTCGGTCACTCCCTCAGCAGCTGTGCATAATAGAGTCCAAATATACAGGCCGGGGTTACTGTGAATTTTTCTAAAGGAGAAATACATGACTGAGTCTAATCTCCCAGTACGTTCCCCTAAGAATTCCATTCATCTGAAACTAGTTAAATAGTTAATATTAAACTATTTAAATTCCAAATTGCCCTTAGGTGAAAGTTAAATACCATTGGCTCTGCATATATTTTTCATAGAGATACTTAGTCCAAAAATCTAGTAGAATTGTGGCAGCTTTGTGGTCATTGTGGAGCATAGACTCTAAAGCAGTGGGACACTGGGAGCTAGGGGAGAGTGGTGCTCTGATCTGTAGTGTTTGCTCATTTCCATAAATGTTTGCACCATGGTCAACGTCAAGTACTAAAAAGAAGTCACTTCACACAGAGTGGGGAAGACAGGAGTACAATCCTTCTGATCAGGTAATGCCAAAGTCTTATTTTAGGAATATTTCCACTGTCATCAAACTGCTAATAAAATATCCATACTGACACTTTGGGGCATCCTTTTCTCTGACATCAAAAGCAGGAATGAAAAATGGGATGGGCGCCTGGGTGGCACAGGGGGTTGAGCTGCCAACTCTTGGTTTCGGCTCAGGTCTTGCTCTTGGGGTTGTGAGATCGAGCCCCGCAGTCATGCTTGAGTTTCTCTCTCCCTTGCTCTCTGCCCTTCCCCCCTGCACTCTCTCTTTCTCTGTGAAATAAATCTTTTTCAAAAATGGGAGAAAGAATGGACTACTAGACTGACCCACAAACTGGATAGTTGGCCTTGAATACAGAAGAGTTGGCGTCCTGGACCATTTTAGCCACCTGAGCACAGCCCATTCTACAAGCTCTTACTCTACAAGCCATTGCTCTCAAGCTTGCTGATGATGTAGTAACACATTAAATATGGAACTTCAGGTCAGGAAAGGACAATCCATTCCTATTTTCAATAGCTCTAATTGTTCCTTCTATCATGGGGAAGTCAGCTTGCTTTTAAATTCACCCATTGAATTTCTGGCCCAGGAAAGGAACATAGAAAAGACATGTCATTCATTTTCCAACTGGCAGCTCTGAGTTAATTGAGGACAGGGTTTCACCTCCTCTTAGAATTTACTTCTCCAGGATGCGTATCATAGTATTCCCGGTTTCTCATCACCCTTTTTACATTTCTTTGGACATGCTCCAATTTGTCCACATCCCTCTTAAAATAGGCCCAATGACCAGATGCGTTGCCAGCTCTGAATCACAGGGGCCGGTTGCTTGCCTTGTGCTGATCATCGCACGTGTGCCAGGTCAGCCCCGTGTCGCAGACGATTTTTGACAATGCGGTGGCATCACACTGTTGGTTTATATGACCTTGTAGCTGACTAACGCCCTCAGTCTTTTTAAGTGTTACTAAACCTCATAGTGCTCATGCTCTAATTGCATTTTAAGAAATCTACATCCAGGGAATATTCTAAAAACCAGTGAATCGCACTCTTTGCCAGTGGGTTGTATGATATGTGAATATCAATAAAGCTGTTAAAAAATAGAAGTGCGGGAAAGAAAAGCAGATGTGTTTTATCAAATAACTACTAAATCTCACCAGACGCGTGATTTCACATAACCCTTTCAACAATCCTTTGGCGTTCTAGAGGAATTAAGAAGCTTACGTAAGTGGGGGAGCAGGGATTTGAACCTAGGTCTGCTCAAGATGCTCCTTCCACCACGCTGCTTCCCCGTCACCCTGCTACGTGCCAGGCACCGTGATTGGTGCCCAGCTGAAGGTAAAGGGAGGAGGTCTTCCAGGCAAGCAGAGCTGCGGGGCCATGCGGACCCTCAGAGCACTAGCAGGGGTGAGGGTGATTTGGAGAGATTCAGGCACGAAGAGGAAGATGTCCCATAAGTGAAGCAGATATGATGATTGGTGAAAGTGGGGGTGGTTGAGTTGGGGGGTGTTGGAGATAACCGTGTGAGTGAGCCAGAGTGGCAGTGTGGGTCACACAGGACGAAGCACAGGTAGCAAGGGCTCAGCTTGGTCTGCGGGTCAGGTGGGCTACCTAGGAAGAAGAGATGTCTACACATCGGAATGCTGGTTTTGAGGAGGCCAGGGTCCTAGCTGGGTTATGGAGGCAGGGGCTGAAGCCTGGGGCATCCAGGAGTCAGGTCCTGTGACACAGAATCAAACTGACTCAATCCCAGGCTGAGGCTGAAGCCCAGAGGCCAGAACCAGAGCATTTGATGAAGCAGGACGAGTCACAGGGTAACCTAACAGTGTTCCCTGACTCCTGAAACAGGGCTCCTTGAAACCTTCAGCGAGAGGTAGGATTTGCCCCTGAATCTGGGGGCAGAGCCTAAGCTACCTGTGGGTGTCCAGTGGCCCAGAGTGGGGACTGATGGAACGTTAAAGCGATCAGTGCCTATCCAGTGTTTTTCTTCCTGCAACATGCATGACCAGTGACAGCTACAGTTGCACATACCCCTGCAGAAGTATTCAGGGTCAGACAAAATGCTGGGTGTGCCTCTATGAGGCCACTTTCTTCCCTACTACACAAGAAAGTGTGTCAGGAAGTGACAACGTTATTTCAGGAGTAACTGTTCTGTTCAGTTTTCTCATCAGCAGACATTACTGGTGTGCATGTCTGGTTTTGGCAGGCCAATGTGACAGGATCTCCTGGGTGGGCATCAGCAGGCAGACCCTACCTGTGCAGCCAGGATCCCTGGCTTGGCCTCTCTCTCTCTGTCTCTCTCTCTCTGCCAGCCCACATGTGCAGCCAAGACTCCTTGGGTTTCACGTAACAGATACATCTTTAGCTTGCCTGAGCTCAAATGGAGAGAGTGCTGGACATGGGCCAGAGCAGGAAGGGCAGCGGGGCCTCAGTGGGGTCAGAACAAACCCCTGAGAGGCCCCGGGAATGGAAACAACTCTTCTCTTGCCACCTCCCTTTTTCTCTCAGGGGCGACCTGGTTTCTCATCTCTACTTCTCCCTGACACTCTTTCAGCCTCCTCTCCCTGCACCCCAGTTTTTCCGCTTCTCAGGGCACATAGTCACAGGGGCCATGCTAGCCCCTTGTTATATGCTGTCCTCATTCCAGGGCCAATAGTGACTGACCAGAAGGCCTGCGTCCCAGTTCCAGATGCCCTGGCGAGAGCAGCTGGTTGTCTCAGCTTGGGTCAGGAGCGTGGATCCCAGTAGTCTGCGGGCACTCGGGGCTATAGCGATTCCTGGGGCCCACCCCAGTGGAAGAGGGTGGGGAAGCTCTTAGGAAAGGAGGCATAGGTTGGACAGAGACCCCATAAGGTTGCCTACTCCCTCCAAACCATTGTCACCACTGCCTTTGACAAGGCAGCTGGTGGTCTGAGTCCTCCCCTCAGGCTGCCTCACTCTTCCTCTGTCTTCTCCCTGAAGCATCAAGTTATTTGCTGGACATAGTTTGTTGACTAAAACACCTTCTCCACAAACTTCAGCAAATTGGTGACGAATATATGCAATAACATTTTTTTTCATGTAGAATAATCAAAGCTAGGGACCACATTTGAGGAGAGATACCATTTTTTTTTTAAAGATTCTATTTGTTTATTTTAGAGATAGAAAGTAAACATGTGGGGAAGAACAGAAGGAGAGACAAGCAGATTCCACACTGAACGTGGAGCCTGATGCAGGGCTCAATCCCACAACCCCGAGGTCATGACCTGAGCCAAAATCAAGAGTCAGATGCCCAACCAACTGAGCCACCCAGGCACACCCCCTCATTGTTTTTGTCTTTGTTTTTGTTTTTTGAGAGAGAGAGAGCAGGGAAGGGGCAGAGGGAGAGGGAGAGAGAGACTCTTAAGCAGGTTCTACCCTCAGCTTAATCGAACGAGCCACCCAGGTGGCCCAAGACATACTGAGTACATTGGAAATGAGCCCATTTACAAGCATCCACACTGCCTAGCAATATACTTTACAACCAACAAAGAGCCTTTTAAACAGTTCTCATATTATGTCTGAATGAGAACTATCTTACTCATACTTCAAGTATCTAAAGAATAAAATCTGCAAGCAGGGGCTAAAACCAGAAAATCTGAGTTTCTAACCTAAGCAGGTTCCTGCTTGATATTTATAAGACAGCATTGAGGGAACTCTGGGGTAGGCAGTTAAATCTGAAGGCTGCACTCTAAGGCTCTGCGAGCAACCAAGACTTCTTACCCTATAGTCTCTAAGGGTGATGACAGTGATACCATCTGAGTGCTTATTTCATGTCAGGCACTGTGCTAAGCACTTCACATGGATTATCTCATTTAATCTTTACAACATCTCTATGAGATAAATAGTAGTATTTTTCCCATTTTACAGATAAGGAAACTAAGGCACAGAGTTTGTTAAGGACCATTCCCAAGACCTCATGAAGGGTAACTTGTAGAGATAAAATGTAAGGCTAGGTCTGGCTAAAGCTCAAGAATTTTGATCTTAACCAATACAATAGACTTAGAGATTCAAATAAGAAATTTTTAAAAAATTATTTGAGGGTGGGGTGCCTGGGTGGCTCAGTCACTTAAGCATCCAACTCTTGATTTTGCTTCGTTTGAGTCATGGTCTCGAGGTTGTGGAATTGAGCCCCGATTTTCCTTCTCCCTCTCCCTTTGTTCCTCCCCCCCATCTCTCTTTCTAAATAAAAAAAAATTATTTGAGGTGTGCCTGGTTGGCTCAGTCTATTAAGCATCTGACTCTTGATCTCAACAGGTCTTGATCTCAGGGTCTTGATCTCAGGGTCGTGAGTTCAAGCCCCACATTGGGCTCCACATTGGGCATGGATCCTACTTAAAAAAATTATTTGAAAATGAAGGAAAGAAAGAAAGAAAGAAAGAAAGAAAGAAAGAAAGAAAGAAAAGAAAGAAAGAAAGAAAGAAAGCTTCCTAATGAACATTAGGTTTTCCTATCATTTTTACCACTCATTAGGTCTTTTCATTTTCAGTGTATTTGATTAAGTGTATTTTTGTGTCTCCTATAAAGAAGGCAGGATGTCAAGGGAGATGTAAAAATGATTAAGACCCTCTTGGGATTTTCAAGGAGCTCAAGATCATCTAATAATAAGGAAGAGGCTGTATAAACATAATTACAACATATGATACACCATCCTAGAAACATGAAGTCTAGAGGAGATTAAGGGAAGGAGTAATCATGTTCACTTACTATATAAAAGTTGTGATTTGGTGCATATGAATATTGTTAGATGGATTGTAGAAGAGAGACAGAAATCCCATGTTAACCAAAGTAATCAACAATTCTGAAGTGTGATGCTTAATAAGACTAGTATGACTTCTGGTAAATCGTGCAGCTATGTCTTTAAGGGAACGATGGAATGTGACCCCTATAAATAAGACCATGACTTTAAAGGGAGAAATGCATCCTCGACAGGCTTGATCCTTGTTGCATATTTTCAGTAAACACTGAAAACACAGAAAACACCTCCAATGTAAGATGTCACCCAGCAAACCAAGACAGGGACAATAGGAAGAAGGGCAGGAGAGATCTTTGGAAAGAGCTCTCTACTCAATGTGATGCTTTAGATCTCAAGAATCTTTCCAGAATGGTCCCAGAAATAAAGGAGACACCTGTTCTTTGTACTTTGATTGCAGAAACCAGTCGTCATCTGCCACCAGCTGAGCCCATCCAGGTGCTACCTGCCATCCAGGAATCTGAGATGTGCACTGATTTCTTGCCCTGTGCTCCACTCCCATGGCCAACCCCGCCTTCTGTTCAGGTAATGCAAGCCCAGCTGCACCTTTCTGTCTCCCTAAAGTCTGCAGCAGTCTGTGATCAGTGCTGAGAGGTCTCACCGTGGCAGTGGAAAGCGGGATGCCCTCCACACTTCGGAAAAAATAGCTCTGGTGCTCCCTCTCATTTATCCACGACTTTACATTACAAAGCCCGTCACAGTCATCATTCATTAAACTTGCCACTCGTTGCCCTCTGAGGTAGGACTGAATTAGTCTGCTCATTTTACTCCTGACAAAACAGAAAGGCTTAGGGATTTGCTGAAGTGAAGTGGTTCAATCAAGGAAGCTTGGCCCAATTCTTTTTTCTAGTTCATTCTTTTTTGCCTGGAAGAGGCCTTCATGGTGCCCAGCTCTTAATTCCAAGCAGCTTAAGGAAGTCAACTGGGAAGAGCTTCTTGGCAGGGAACCGGTGGCAGTCTAGAGCAGAGAAGCAGTGCAGGGCTTGAAGGATTTGAAAACAGCCAAGTCCTATTCTTCTGGTTTTCAGTGGATGTTAGATGTGTGTGCGTGCGCACACACACACACACACACACACACACACACACACACACATACACACACATGATTTCTTCCATCAGGCCAGGGAGCAGGGCCATGTCCCCAGGACATGGGGACATAGTTGGAACATTGCTTACGAACAAGGTTACATTTGACCTGGTGATACAGCAGCCCACCCAACCACCCATATTTCAACCCTCTGTTACCGATCCTTTGTATTAAGATTTTAAACAAACTCAAAATCAAACCTATTCCAAGAGCAGGTCTAGTCCCAAAATTTGTGGGGCTTGAGGTGAAAAAAAGTGAAAACAAACAATAACAACAAAAAATAACAAAAACAAAGAAAACAGTGAAAATGGGGCACCTGGGTGGCTCAGTTAGTTGAGCATCTGCCTTCAGCTCAGGTTGTGATCCCAGGGTCCTGAGATCAAGCCCCGCATCGGGCTCCCTGCTCAGTGGGACCGTGCTTCTCCCTCTGTCTGCCGCTCCCCCTGCTTATGCTTTCTCTGTCAAATAAATAAATAAAATTAAAAAAAAAAAGAAAACAAGCCCACATATCTTGTGTCTAAATATTTAAAAATTATAAGTGAAGTTAACAAGGAATTTTCCTACCTTGATAGAGAGACGTTTATCATGACCTAAAAAAGTGATAGGAGATTTGGAATACTTCGGCTCCACAGAGCTCCACAGCAGAATGTGGTGATTTAGGGAGAGCAGTCCCAGCCTGGACTGCTGCCCTGCTTTCCTAACCCCAGGCAGAGCCTGCGTCGTGAAGGGCTACACACGTGATGAGGATGCCAAACCATGTGTTCAAGGCCTGGCTACGTTAGCACCCCCTTTGGGCCATTGCTTGTGCCCATGGTGCCACACCGATGGCACAGTGTGCCCTCAGAAGGATAGGTAGGAAAAGAGGCCCCTACCGTTCCTGGAAGTAAGGTCTTTGGCAGGGAATTCTAGGGTCTGGGTGCCTAGAGTGGGTTCTAGAAAGGGAGCATGGCTCTGGGTGAATACATCCACCTGGCCTGTGGATTCCTCGCCCAGTGGGAAGTAGTGACCAGAAGAGGGCAAGGGTAGGGCTCTCTAAAGAGTGGTCCCAGGAGAGGGGACCCTCTTGTTAAGACAAAAGAACAAATGATGTCTGGCCAAATAAAAAATAAGCCAAAAGTGTGCATTAATACTGCACAAATCTGGATACCCTAAGTAATTGCTACCTCAACTATAAAACACATGGGCACGAGCTGTTTCAGGTGTTTGCCTGCTTGCCTCCCACAAATAATGTATTCTGGGCTGTAGGCATGGTCTCCAGTAGGTATAAGGGCCAGAAATCAAATGAATAAACTCCATATTAAACATTTTACTGGAGAGGTTGAGCTCCTGTGAAAACCCAGATACCAAAGCTCTAGGTGGTGATCCTGGCATGGGTGACCTTTTTGTTGCCTCCTCAAAATGGACCAAGTAGAAAGAAGAAGAGAAGCATGACTCCCTGGGGCCCCGAGTGTGTGCTGCCCTGGTCTTTGTAGAGCAGTCCTTGGGTCAGCCAAGGTTGCAAGGAGCTATGGGACAAAACTGATCCCTCCATCCTCATGATTGCCCTCAGAAGCAGAGCCGTGAGCTCAGTTCTGGCTTGACATACAAAAAAGTTAAAATTATGAGCTGCTTCGTTAACTCATATCTCGATTTCATTTCATGATTTACACCATTTTATTAAAAAAAACTATGTCCACACATAAAAGGTATTTTTAGTCATCAATTCTCAAGGCAAAAGATGTAAGTAGTGAAATGTGTAAGATGTATACTTTGATGTTAATTTGCTGTTGTGTATTTCAATGATAAGAGCATCGGATTCTGGATTCTTGGCTCAAAGGCTTTAGTTCAGCCTTCTCTGACACCATGGTTCCTAATGTACAAAAGACAATTTCCTTAATGATCTTTGGATGTTGGTTACATAAATGAATTCCTGCATTTTTTTAATGGAAATAAAAACACAACCCAAATCAGAAAAAAGGAGTCAATTCGTACCATCAGGTAGTGGGCACTTCTGGGGTGTGAACAGACAGATCCTCCTCCTGCCCCCGCCCCAGCCTTCTCCCCCACAGATCCACTCTATTCAGACAGAGCCACTCTCTCAGCCAGGGACAGTTTGTGTGCCTATGTTGACCCCGTTTCTGGTTGTCACTTGACAACTCGATCCATCTATTACTAGATGATCCAACTGGTACGACGTTGCCACCTGAAGTATCCACCTTCCTGAGGCATGTCCTCAGCCTCCCACCAGTTCAGGCTCCCATGTCATTGTGATTCATCCTTCCCACCCAACCAATTCAAGTGAATCGTATGTCCAAGTAAGTGACTTAGTGCCGGTCAATAAGACCTTGCTGGGATGGCCCCGTCCTGCTCTCAGACGATGCTGATGACTGTTCTTAAACTTGATGGCCCGGATGCTGCTTATTCAGAATAGTCAGGGAATGCGGCATTCTAATACACTGGGGGATCTGCTGACCTATAGGCTACCAGTTTTGAAAGAAAAATAAACTAATTAGGAAAGAACTATAAATTAACACAACAGCACATTTCTGGCATATCATAATTTTACCCAGCATTATAATTACTTACGTGGGTGCCCCACCTCTCCTGCAAGACCACAGGCTTCTTAAGGGATGGTCTGTACCAGTTTCGTCTTTATTCCCCTTATAGTACCTAGTGGGTTGCTTTATATATTGTAGGAGCTAAAAAAAAAGTTTTTATTAAATGAATGAAAATGTAGAACACAAACTATAATTTGCCAACACTGACTTAATCCTTCTCTGATGACTCAGGCTTATTATTACGTGTGTTATCTCTGGAGATATTTAATACAGGCCAAGTGGCTGACCAGGGAATTCTACAATGACTGGAAGATAGGACTGGGTATCTACTGATTCATTCTACTTCTAAGTCTGTGTGCTTGTATTTAAAAGTCAAACACAGAAATGATCCCACTTATTATTCCCTGAAAGAAATGGAGCATCACACAGATTACACATAGAGTGTTAACTAGCTTCTGCTTTTAAACCTTCACCAGGTCCAGGAATTTATCTTTGAAATTTTTGAAAAGGCAGGATGTCATTGGTACCATTAATGTATTATAACCGTTATTTTATTAAAGTCTAATCATCAGATTATAATGAACTAATGAATGCCAAACATATTTATCACTATGCACCTAATATATGCCAAGCCCTGTGTTAGTCACTAGGGATACAATATGAATATAATTCATGCCCTCATGAAATTTAAATAATTTATCTTTAAGAGCATTTTATTATACAGATCATTTCACAGAACTTTAGATGTCACTGTAGAAAATTAGCCTGGGTGTGATGTGACCCTCTAACATGTCCTATAACTCACTCAAAATACATAATAATGCAAAAGAAAAAACCCAAATGTTAGCTTAATTACTTGATATTGGTCTTTTTTTCCCCCAAAAATCTCAGCCTCCAGAATGTTCATTTAAGAATCTAGTTTTTTGCACTTTTTGAATGCTGGATAAATTTGCTTCTGGACATAAGGTGATTTTCATTTCCATTCAGTACAATGTCTGTCCCCCAGGAGTTGGGAGCTGCCCCAGGTGGGGAGAAAGGAGCCATCAGAGCATCCCTCCCCCCAGCCAATCTTTCCATGGGTGCAGTCATGAGAGAGGCGGCATGAGGGAGCCCTGCCCTGGGATTCAGGAGAAACCTGGAGGACAGCAACAGGTTCTGAGTCCAGTTTGTCAGCTTCCTGTAAACATGCTGATTTTCATCAGGACGGTAGGACTTTAAAATTCAATCTTCATATCTAAAACTAAAGGTTTAGATGCAATCAGTTTCCCAGCATATATTCTGCTAAATACAGGTCTCATAAGATGCTCCATCAAAAAGGTGCCTTAGAGCACAAGTGTGAGGAAAGCTGCACTCTGCACCCAGTTATGAAGAGTCAGTCACAAAGCACATCAGCATGTTAAGGATTCGGAGAAACCATATCATCAAAACACTGTGAGAGCAGCATTTCTCAAAAGCGTCTGGCCATGAAACCCATTCTTCTAGCTTCACCTACTGATTCACTTAGTGTTTTAGTACAAACTTGGCAAACAATAAATGATCTCTATACTCGTTGGCTTTATAGCATCTTAAAGCAGAAAACAGTCTTAGAAAATAGAGGTCCATAAGGTTAGGATCTCATAGCTAGTCAGTGGCCAAACTAGGTCGGTTTCATTTGTCGATTTCTCACATTCCATAAGCCAATAACCCTGGTGAGTGGAATTTTACTGCGAGGAAGGCTCCAAAGAGCATCAGTAATTGAAATCTACACATTTTTGCTAAGCTCCAGGGTTTCCACTTTGGGTTAAAGTCTTGGTTGAGGTTACTCCTGATTAAGCAAAACTAATGGCGCATATCCATAGGCTAGGGAGATGTTACCGAGCAGAGAATTATCCACAATTCAAGAAACTAATGAGAAGAGGGAAAAGCGAAACAAACGGCACAGAGTCCAAAGCCCAAGTAATCACCTCCCGAGTAACTAAGAGTAAATGACTTTTTTTTTTTTAAAGATTTTTTATTTATTTATTTGACAGAGATAGAGACAGCTAGCGAGAGAGGGAACACAAGCAGAGGGAGTGGGAGAGGAAGAAGCAGGCTCATAGAAGAGGAGCCTGACGTGGGGCTCGAACCCGGAACGCCGGGATCACGCCCTGAGCCGAAGGCAGACGCTTTAACCGCTGTGCCACCCAGGCGCCCCATGACTTTTTTTTTTTTTTGATACTGAGTTCAAGGCAATCCTTTGATTTTCTTTTTCTTTTTTTTAAAGAATTGAGTCATATATTCCTTTGGTGTCAGGATTAAGAAAAGAGAACTGATATTTGCTATACCAACCTCAAAGTCCAGTGTCCTAAACAGTGTCTCCTTAATGCTAACTTAAACTAAGTCTCACACATCACTTCATAATGGACTTGGCCTTGAGTTTAAAGGACAAAGATAGTTTAGGCTTCACTTTCTTTTCATGCCATATGCTTGTAAAGAATTCTGGAAGTTGGTGACTGAGTAAACAACTGTATGCTCCTAGCAGTGAATTGGCTGTCCCACAGTCCCAACTATAGTATAGCCTAACCCCAAAGTAATTAAAGAACCAAGCAATTTGCATTCTTTTTCTACAAAACTACTCTTGAGTAGCAGATGGCAAACACAAATGTTTTGCTCTAGAGACATATGGAAACCTCTCTGTTTCATAAAAGCCTCAATGAATATTAAACGCTGAATGATGCCATTCATTGCAGAAATAAGATGTTGTGATAATCTCCCAAACAGGCCTAATTAGGCCATATAGCTACTTGAGTTTCAGAGAGTAATACGTGGGAAATTACTATGTGATTAGGATTTCATTAGCTGTCTTTCTTAATCTGAATATTCATCCTGGCCCCAAAGAATCACCTATTCAGCCTTATTTCTTCAGCATTCTGTTATGTTGCAACCATCACTTATAATTGTAAATCTTAAAAATGAGTAATCAAAGAGTTCTGCTTGATTTCATATTAACTGCTTCAGTTCTGTCTGAACAGTGAGAGCAGGAATTTCAAGAGAGATCATGTATTTTATCATAGGTTTGGGAGCATTCAACATGTTCCCTGATTAGCTCCGTTTAGTAAGCCTTGCTGCTGTTAAATTAGAAAAAAAAAGTCTATGTTTAAGGTTATTCAGGAAATGATTATCCATATTACGTAGGAATTGGAAGCAGGAATATGACTGGATATGGCTCAAAATACAGAGCAGAGTCTCATTTTTCTCTTAACCTTTTAGACTGGCAGCCTAATAAACTGTTGCTGCCACCACAGAGAGGACTGAAACTGCACTCCTTGGGAAGAGAGAAGTACTGATAACTGAGTCATAGGGTGAACTGAATGCTATTTGGAACAAGGAACTAGGTGTCTTGGGCTCCTTTCCCAGCACCACCCCCTGCCTGGCCTCCAAGAGTCCTGTTAGGCCTCCAGGCCATTGATAAATCCCCTCGATTCACCAGGGTGTTTGGTTCGCCTGGGAGACCAATGTCTGTAAAACCAGAACCCCCAAGTCAGGTCTTGGGTCACCTGTTATGGGGGTTTGGATTCAAGAGCCAAGGGATTCTATAGGCAGAAAGGGATTATCTAACCCAGCCCCCCTCATTTTACAGATGAGGAAACTGAGGCACAGAAAGGTTGTTGTCCTTGTTTAAGGTCACAGAGCAGAGCTAGTTAGTGGCAGAGCTGGGAACAGAACTCGGGTCACCCGGTGCTTAGTCCAATCCTCTGTCCATTACGAAATCCCAGAACTTAGAAAGTTCAAGGCTGGGATGCCTGGGTGGCTCAGTTGGTTGAGTGTCCAACCCTTGATTTCAGTTCAGGTCATGACCTCAGGTCGGTGAGATTGAGCCCCTGTCAAGTTCTGTGCTCAGCAGGGAGTCTGCTTGAGATACTCTCTCTCCCTCTCCCACTGCCCCTCCCCCCAGTCTCTCTCTCTCTCCCTCTCTCTCTCTCTCTCAAATAAATACAACAATCTTTTTAAAAAAGAAAAAAGAAAGTTCAAGCCTGGCAAAATGGTTAGCCTTCACTGCTTGCTTTGAGTTGCGGTAGAGTAGAGAGGAGCCAGGTGTGTAAGTGCCTGTGTTAATTCTAGCTTTGGACCACCCATCCCCTCTTTAAGCAAACAGTTATTTGCTTCTTGCCTCTTCTTCCCAGTTCAACATCCATCCACCTGATTAAGAGAACAAGTTAGAATTTTGCTGGATTCAGCTTCATGACTTCTCCAGAAATTCCAACATAACCAACCACTTAGCAGTACTGAATGCAAATATCAATATGCATTTGACACTGAAACAGGTGGTAGTATTCATTTGTTGCTTCTGTAGCCTTGTCTCCTGTTTTCTCTGTTTCTAACAGACCCCATCATTTAGCTTGAGCTTGACCCTCCACTCAGCCCCACCCCAGTGGATCTAGGCCAGTCTCGTGGACGCTAGGATTGTTTCATGGCAGGGCAGTCAGGTCCCAGGGAACTCAATTTTAGGGGATTTATTTAAACTTTAGAAAAAGAGGATTCTCTACATTCTGCTTTGTTGAATGTGGAAGCAACGAGTTTGGGAAGTTTCAGGAAGACATTTTGCAACCACATTGGGCTGGCCAGTTGAAATAAGTATTACTTTGAGGAAGCATTGGTAAGAAAAAGAGAGAGAGAAAACCCAGGTCCTGGCCATGTCGTTTGAGCTGCTAGATGACTCACCTGTCATTAGTTTTATATCTGATTATTTTAGCATGTGATTCAATAAATATTTTCATTATTTAAGCCATCCAGTGTTCTATTATTTACTGCCATAAGCATCTCAGATCTGTTATGATACTGATTGTGAGTTTCAGCATATCTTCATTTTGCCAATGGATCCAAGTCCATTTTAAAGTTTGTCCCAAAAGGCTTGCTTTAATCACTCAAGCTTACAAGAAACTCTACCCAGAATGCATAGGACTTATTGCATATGCCTTATTTGACACAAAATCCTGCATAGCAATGTTGAGGTTAATGAAAGGAATGGATTTTACTAAAATATTTTATTTTTTGTAAAATATTTTGTCAGGAACTTTATATCAGAGAAAGAAATAATACAAAAGGTATTCAAATGGATTCCTTCCAGCCCATCCTCTAGTAAAATATTGATCCCAACTCTCTCTGCAGGCTAAGCCTGACCTCCCTTTCCTGCCAGCTGGACCCTACGCAGAAATGGAGCCACTCAGAGTTGTTGCAACTTGGGTGGCTTCCTCCACATCTTAGGTGATTAGGTATTCACTCCTGACACCCAAGAAAGAGTTTTGCTTTCATCGGAGCATTGGCCGTGGTCCTCATCCATATTCTAAGGGCTTATGCTATAGATGGCCTCCCAGTCAGTCATGTTCATTAATCCAGGCCTGAGGCCAGAATGTCCTCTCATCCCCACTACACCTTTGTTATACACCTACTGACTCTGTTCTAAGAAGCTAGAAATGTGTTAATCAAGTAGATACTGTATTTTCAGGTAGCAATTTTTGGTATTATACCATTTTTATTTATTTTTGCATCTAGTCATGATATACGAAATATTTAACAATCTGTTTGACGTGAGCATTTAGTCAATCAGGTTGGAAACCTGACCAGTCAGAACGTATGCCCAAATAATCAAACTGGACACCCAACCAATCAAAATGGATGCCTGACCAATCTGAATTAAAAGCCAACCAATCAGAATGAACACCTGATGCATCAGGATAAATGAAGTGTATACAATCAAATACCTGTCTCCCATTTATCATTGAACTTTTCACTTTTGGATTCTCCTCTCAATCAGCTGGGAAGCAAACTGAAGGCAGGGACCACATGATAGATCTCTTTGTATTCTCCAACTGGCCTTGCTGAGCTGGTTTCATAGTGAGTTTAATCGATATTTGTTTGAGTGGACCTTATTCATCCCGTGATTACTCAGGAAACATCAGTGGGTGGAAAGAGTAGTTTGTCCCTCTCTGATGAAGATAATTATAGAATTATCCCACTGGAATATCACTGAACGAATAGATGTTTTTGGATAACACACAGGTGATAAGAGAAATTGGTATTTTTGATAGATTATCGTTCAATATGATCTTGACAAGCTAGAGAAATAAGATATAATCACACTGATTTCTTAAACACAGCAATGAGTAGTATACTTGAACAGACTGAATAACATTTAAATACAAGATAGTGTACAACCAGAAAGGTATTTGTGAGGTCAAAAATACCTAGGTCTTACAGTGAATAATAAACTGAAGGCGTCCCAGCTATTTAAAAAACTAGAAAACTGGCATGATAGTCAGACGTTCATTTGTTTATTTGACAACTTAATCGAGTACCTTCTCAATTAAGGCATCCTGCTAGGCATGCTGGGGACACAGTGAGAAATTAGCAATGTCCTTTTCCTTAAAGAGCTCAAGTTTTAAGGGAGAAGACAAAGAAGTACACAAACTATTAGATAACAGAGAAATTATTCGATGGCTGAGTCATCAGTCAGTGAAAATAACCACCATAAAGGACATCTTTGTAGCCCACCGGGACAGCTGCGCTCCGCAGATGGCAGAGGACCAGAACCCAAGAGCGTTTAGACAGAAGCGTCAACGCTGATGGGTGCAGACTGATGACCAGAAGTTGCTTTGCCCCTCATTTTTCGGAACCATGTAAGCTCCTGGATTCTTACAGGATGCATTTAAGAGGAGGAAAAGCCCCAGTAATGATAGATACCAGTTTTGCCAGCCCTTGACAAGTAGGGGTCTCAGCCAAATTTAATTTCATGTAAGCTGTTAAGAAAGGTAACTTTTCTTGCACGCAAGTTTTAGAGAGCAATTTAAAACAGTTGAAGAATGCTTGAATTAATTTGAAAATTTGCCTAGAGAACACACAGACCCTCAAGAATACGTGTAGATTCTTGGGGGGGGGGTCTTTGATCCCCAAATGAATAAACTCTAAGAAGTGAATAACGCCATTGGAATTGTGCAACATGGCAAAGGAAAGCCAGCTCGAGGACAAAGTAAGCATGTAAAAGAGGGCAGCGAAAGAGAATACAGAAAAATGAACTAAAGCTCTGATCAAAACCCGCCTGAAGCTCACACAGACCTCCCACCATTCAGACCTCTCTTCAGCATCATTACTTCACCGCACTAGAAGATCCACAGGAAGAGCTCAGATTGACCCAGCCTGGTCCTGTGTCCACCGCCTTGGGTGGAGGAGTAAAGTACCGTGATTCACAGCTATCAGAGGGAGAGGAGCAGCTTCCCAAAAGCAGGAAGAAGGAGAGCTGGCCTGACAAAAACGACAGAGGGTAAACTCTAGATTTCTGAACGTTAAGCGGCCATGTCCACGTTAACCTTACTTCAAAGGCTTCAATAAACATTTACAGAATCAGATTGAATGTGCGGGTCTTCGTAGTGCTCTGTAGTGATGTAGCATTTCAAAGATGGGTTTGGGCAACTGGCAAAAAATAGTGATGTGGTTTCCTCAGAGCACAGTAGCACAGATTTTTAGAAAGGGGGTCCACCGATGCCACTTGGAGAAAGAAAGGAAGGTGGCAACCAGCAACCTCTTCCATGTGGTACCCTCAGCTCTACAAATATGCTTATTGTCCAGTCCTTTGAGCGAAGTACCTTGATTTAATAGTACTGCTACTACCACCAAATCTGATCTCTAAGAATAACGCTATACAGATATAAAAATTAATGCATAAAGGGAAAAATTTGGATTCTTCTTGAAATAGTGTCCATATACCAAAATTCTTGAATGGTTCAACAGTGATGCATAGACTTACCACCTAGAAAGTCCCAATATTATATAGACTTGGTGGTAGAGAAAAACCGGGGAAGTGAAAATAAGACACAGTTGTTGTTGTTTTTTTAAAATTCCCATCAATTAACAAAATTCCCCTATGGAAATTTAGGGACTTTAAAGTTCCTAACTCGAACTTCTTTTCTGAACTTAAGTTCTGTACCACATCAGCGTGTTCTTACTCATACAGAAAATGAATGCCAACAGTTGCATGCAGATAGTGGGGCTGAAATTTATTTTAATCGGTACATATTTTATAAAAGAAAGATTTCACTGGTCTTGGAAGATTTCCCCCCCTTCTTTTCCAGAATGAAGGTGAACATATAGAACTGAGCTGTTCATGGTTGTTCAGCCCCGGTTGAAGCCAAATTCACAAACTTATCCAAGAATTGGCCGGGGCAAGGAGGCAGGGGGCAGGGCCCTTCTCTTGAAGGGACAGAAACTGACATTGACATCCTTAGGAGCTTTGTTCCTATCTAGTGGGCTCTAGGAATTAGACATTAGATTAGCAGCAACTTTCTGGGTACTGTATTATCAACAGGTATGAGTAAATGACACATTTCATCTTTCCACATAGAAGGTGAAGGCCAATACTAAGACCAACTCAATCATTTGCCACAAGACCAAGAATGGAATATCACAGGCACCATAAATGAAGTTACAAGGCACTGAAGATGTGTTTTAGAAAAGCCTGCTGTCTTGTTTAACCGTTCCAAGTTTTTTCCTTATTTTGCTAATGGTTGAATCCATCGGCTCCCTTAATAACCTCCTCTAATCTTCTAGAAGGTATCTTCTTAGATCTAAGGTGAATGCCTACGCCAGTGGTTCTCAAACATATTTGAACCCTTTATCCTCTTAAAAATTATTGAGGACTCGGAAGAGCTTTTGTTCATATGGGTCTTGTCAATCGGTATTTGGATATTAGAAATTAAAACTGAGAAGGGAGAAGAGATGAGAGAGCCCTGACTGGATAGAGCTACTGGTCCTAGACCTGTGCAGCCATTCCTTGCCCTTTGGCTTTACTTGAGCCAGGAAACCTCCCTCCAGGAGAACTTGATCTGGTTGGGTTTCTGTCACTAGCACATGAAAGAGGCCTGAACACTATATCCACAAAACAAAGAATAGTCTAAACCAGTAAATAAAGGGGTAAAGTGAGTATAACAGAATGCTGCCCCCCCTTCATTTGTCATCCATTGAGAGCCTCCAGAGGGCTTAAGGTAACCATCACCACTAACATTTCTACAGTGCCAATGGATTTCAAAGTGCTTTCATAATAAGTATCTCATTTAATTTTCTCTACAACCCTATGAAACAGCTTGTTTTATACCCATTTTACAGATGAGAAAACTGGGGCGTAGAGACGGAGCAGTTCAGCTGCTGAGCCAACACAAAATCTAAATCTTACTCTCTAGATTGCCACGGTCATAGTTCCTGCCTCACATAATGCCTGCCACCTTATAGGACACAGACCTGTAGCACAAGCCTTCATATTTTCAACTCCCGGATTTCTTCTCCATCGTCTTGTAGCGGGAGGGGAGTGGTCTGCATAGCAGATCATCTAAAATACCAATCGTATTCGGCTCTGGTCTGTGTGGCGTGAAGAGAACATGACTGGGGTTCAAGTTAGAACGGCAACCATTCTTTTCGAGATTTGTAACTGAGGGGCTGCGAGAGGGGGCATAGAGGTGGTACTGTGCAGGAACTGGAGGAGAAGCCAGAGAATGCACCCTGCAGATAATCCACAGCCTGCGCGGCAGCAGCGTGAAGCAAAGAAAGCATCTCTGCTCCGGGTCCGGGCGGAAAAGATGCGGGAGTCGTGGGTCTCATATTCCGAGGTTTGGATTTGAAAGGCGCCCACACACAAAGAAACCGTGAAGTTGAGTTCCGGCAGAAAGACGCGTAGAAGTCGAAACCGAGCCTTCCTTCCCAGCAGGCGTGTGATCATCTAATCCACCCGTTCACCCGGCGCGGAGCGGATCTTCCTTTATCCCCTGGGGCTGGTCGGACAGCCGGCGCCGGGCACGCCCGAGGCTCCTCCAAGGAACTACAATTCCCATCTAACCCTGGGATGCGGGCGATGATGACGAAGCCCCCGCGGATTGGCCGCGCGGGGCGGGGCGCGCAGGCCTTCTCCAAGGGAAGGGGCGGGTCGCAGGGCGGGGCGAGCGGCGGTGGCTAGGCGGACACGCCCCCTCGCCCGCGGCCCCCTCCCCGCCTCTCTCCGCCGCTTCTGTCGCTCGCGGGTCAGAGGGCCGGAGCGAGAAGATGGCGAAGACGTACGATTATCTGTTCAAGCTGCTGCTGATCGGCGACTCGGGGGTGGGCAAGACTTGCCTCCTATTCCGCTTCTCCGAGGACGCCTTCAACACCACCTTCATCTCCACCATCGGTGAGGGAGGGGCTGCGGCCGCGGACGGGGAGTGAGAGAAATATGGGGGGCGGGTGCAAGCGGGTCGGGGAGAGGGCTGGAGGAAGGCTTGGGAGCCCCAGGGAGGCAACCCCGGGGACGGCAGGGTGGCGAGGGCAGTAGGAGGGGGTGAAGGAGTGAGGGAGAGGGGCGGACGGGGACGTGAGGCTGGGGTGGGGCGAAGAGGGAACTTGGGGGCAAAGGAAGGGGAAGGGGAACCAGAGCAACAAGGACTAGGGGTATTGGGGGAAATGAGAGGGTTGGGGGAGTGACAGGGAAGGGCCTTAGCGGGACAAAGTGGGGGGTGGGAGACACGAAATCTCATGGAGAAAGAGAAGGGGATAGTGGGTGTGAAATAGATTAAAAGGAAAGAGGAAGGAAATGCGAAGGGGGAAATGAAGCTTTGGGGGAATGGGAGGGACGTGAAGTAAAAGAACAGAAGACACAAGGGACAAGAGAGGTGAGAACCCAACAATCGTAAGGGAATTCAGAGGAATGAGTGATTAGGAGGGGAGGGATGGGGGGCCCTGGCCACAAGAGGTCTGGATCTCTTGTCATGGGAGGGGCAGAACGAAATTGCAGGATGGGGAGAATAGTTCAGGGGATCAGAGGTCGAGCGAAGACAGGTGGTGGGGAAAGTAAAGGAAAGCTGGGTGTGAGATCGAAAGGAAAAGAAGAAGCAGACTATACAGTCCAGAGGTTGAGCAGAGAAGACAGAGAAAATGGGAAAGGGAGAGGAAGTGGAAAGCGTGGGGGACAAGGCTTTCTCCAGTAACTGGGAACCCTGGTTACCATTTTCTCTCTGCCTTTCCTTTGGCTCAAGTGCAGGAGAAAGAGTAAAACGTGACTAATGGTGGAATAATGTCTACAGAGTATTAAATTGTTCTGTGAGCGTTAGCTGGTGTTAAGAGAGTTGGTGACTCTTGGGAATGGTGTGGTCAGGAAAGCATGGTTCACTCCTAAATTTACTACCATCTCTTGAGGAGCCACACTTCTCAACTTTGTAAATTCTTGGGCTTGAATGTTCAATAACTTGTCAGCGGAGAAATTAATCTTACATTCTGCCTGCCTTCCTATGCATTTTCGCCTTGGTTTTAATTATTACTTGCTAAATGAATCACAACATACAGTGTACCCCCCAATTACTTTGAATTGATTAATCGTTTTTCCTGATCTTGGCGGGGAGCTGTCCTTTCTACTTTTGTCCTGGCAGACTTTGTGTTCAGGTAAGGAGATCTGTAACTTACCATAACTGAAGAGCAAATCAAAGCTGGTTTTAAGCTGCCTATACACGTGACCTTAACATCATTTCCTTTGTTAAATAGCTGCAGTTAATTAAGTACCTTAAGAATCTTAGCTTTTGGTTGTCTGGGTAATGTTTGCGGTTTCTAATAGTAGCTCACTTAAGCACCTTTCACATGGTTCTTATAGCATATTTCACTGTGAATTTCTGGGATTATTATGGTGCTGTGGTAACAATTGTATTTGAGTATTGTATGTTTTAAAGATAATTTGTCATTTAAAAAAAGAATATTTGGGTATAGAGCACTCTTAAAATTGAGAACTAGGGAAGTCTATGGTTTGTTTGTTCTGGCCTCTTTCATATGAATTGAGTGCTCTGAAACCTCCCTGGTGTTATGATGTCTGGGCTTAGGGAAGTTTGAGTTGCAAGTTCTTGGCAGTCATTCTTGAGTGGGACTTTTTCTTTTCTGAGGAAGCAGATTTTAAATGTCATGTCTCAAGTATATTCCTAAGAGATTTGGTGGGAGCCGTCACAGGAACTAAAGGACATTAGTTTTGGATGCTGGTACTTATTTCAAAACCCCGAATAAACCTTTTACATTGTTGAATGCATAGTGCAGTCCAGATGGTAAAGGATCGTTTCTAACAAGTTGAGTGGGTAGCCTTTTGTTCATTCTCTGTGTGACCCTCCCAGAAGCATTCTCCTAGGTCAAAAGTGAGTGAGTCTCCCTGATGTGGTTTCTGTTAAGCTCCTTGGTTGACTTTTGCTTATTCGAAATAACTTTATTAGTTTCCTTTTTTTTTTTTTTTTTTGCCTTAATTTTTGTCCCACATTTCCTGTAAGGGTATCTGCTGCTTTTTGTGACAGTAGCTTTTAAAAATTACTTTTCATGCTGATGGCTTAGAATCTTTCTTATGTGGATTTTTTTTTTTAATTGAAATTGGTTCCATGTAGGCTTGCAGCTATGAAGGCAGGAAAACCAGTGTCCTGAAACTGTGTAGAACAGAAGGTAGATGTTATTTGGGGTGAGTCTCAAATGTGATCTTGGTCTGTTCTGTGGGGTGGATGTGGTTAAAAGAGGCTGTGAGCTGTGTCTTCAGTTGACATGGAGGAGGGGCAATCCATCCATGCCTCTTATTTAGCCACAGAGCCCGACAGGAAGTGGTATCACACTGCCTTCAAACAGCAGAAAATTTTTTTACCTGAAACCTAATGCTTTGCATTTGAAATTAAGCTGGGAAATGAAGGTGAACATTAACATCACTCTAGTGAAAAAAGTTCCACACATTCTTCAGTAACCACAAACATAGGCGTGCAGTGTCCATATCTCTAGCAGCAATATCCACTCCCTGCAACCCTCTCCCCCATCTGCTGGTGATCTGAAGTTGTTGAGGTAAGAGTTGGTGGCCCATCTCCTCCCAATCATAATTATTTTTTGAGGTACCTCGGTGTATAAGTTCCTGGGCTTTTCTGACTGGGTTTTGACAGGGTCTGCCACAGCCTCACTGACTAAACTTGATAAGGTCAACATCACAGGAAAAAGCCATTTCTTAACACCTGAGGTTTTTGTGTGGGTGATTTGGTAGATACGCACGTGTGCTTTTTTCTTCCCGTGCAGACACGTTTAGTCTTAGTATTGCTTTGTCAAAGTTCAAGTCATTTTTAAAAAAGGCATCTGCCATCCTCAGAGCCTGTTTGATAGTGGTTCGGCCGTCATGGGAGGAAGGAGACAGTCATTTTGATTATAGATATGGCTGTCTCATGGTACTTTCTTCTCATGTCTCTAAGGCTCTGCTGCCTTCTCTGAGATCCCAGCTCCCCTCATTTCCTTTCTGCTCTTGGGGGTGGTGGAGGGTACATTATCTTTCTCCTGACCCTTTCAGTGAATCAGTCAGACAATATTCGTTAACTGTTGAGTAAGGATGTTGTATGCATTTGAAATTATAGGCCCAGTGCCTAGGACCAACCAGCCTTTCAGTTCAGAGGTTTGAGAACTGAAAATTTTATTTCTTTTTTCTTTCTTTCCCTTCCTTCCTTCCTTCCTTCCTCCCTTCCTTCCTTCCTTCCTTCCTTCTTTCTTTTTCTTTTTCTTTTTCTTTTTCTTTTTCTTTTAGATTTATTTATTTGAGAGAGAGAGACAGCAGAGTGAGAGAGCTGCAGTGGGGTGGGCGTGGGAGGGGAGGTGAGAGGGCAAGGGAGAAGCAGACTGCCCACTGAGCAGGGAGTCTGACATGAGGCTCCATCCCAGGACCCTGGGATCATGACCTGATCCAAAGGCAGAAGCTCAACTGACTAAGCCACCTAGGCACCCCTGAAAAAAAGGTTTTCAATGAGCTTCCCTAAACCTCCTACATAATCATAATTTATGTTTTAAATGTCTGTAAGATGTAATGTAAAGACAGCTAGGAAACAGTAGTACACTCAGCTGTGCATTATGTTTCCTGTGGGATGTGGGTGCAGTTTACTATTGATATGAGGCCACACAGGCACCTTGGAATGGCCTGTACTGAGCAAGGTGCTGATAGAACAGGAAGAGAAAACCTAGCCCTGTCCTTTAACTGGACAACGTGAGCGTCTTCCCTTTGCTGTCTCTCCCCTGCCCTCCCCCCTCTTCCTGTTAGGGTATTTCCTGAGTGGTTTCATTATTTAGTACAGTCATAGTTTGACAGCAGAAGGAGCTGGAGATTATCGACTTTCCACCCCTGCCCCAATTTTTAAGTAGGAAAGCTAAGGTTAGGTTGACGGTGTCAAGATCGCACAGCTGGCTGTAGCAGAACCTCTCCTGAAGCCCCCAGTTCAAGTCTGTGTGACCTCTCCCAGTCGAGCTGCTGCTCCTTCTGACCAGTCTGATCGGCTCCATAAATCCAAGTCACCACCTTTTCTGGGGAGGAATTAGATTTTGCACTTAACGCTTTTCTGCGAGGAATTTCTCCTGGGATAACTCTGCATATGATAGCCGACCTTTGCCCTTTCTTTTGTGTCCCTAGTTACAGGTTGGGAGATCAAAGTGCATCCTGTCATTAAAATTCCTTCCACGTGCAAAACAGCTAATGAAATCATGTTAATAGCAGTATGCTGGTTAATTGTTGCACCCTGGTCTCATCAGAGCACTTTCAGATATTTGATTCTGTATGCATTTTTTTCGTGGATTCACTTTTCCTAAAATCAGGAGTTGGCGAAGTATGGCCCCGGGGCCAAATATGGCCTGCAGTTTTTGTGCCCATCAACAAGACAAGCAAAGAATACTTCTTAACTTTCTAAAGGGTTATTGAAATATAAAACGAAGAAGAATATGCAACAGAGACCATATGTGTTCTACAAAGCTTAAAAATATTTACGAACTCTTCCTTTATAGAAAAAATTTGTTGACCCCAGCCTAAAATTAAAAACTGTTTTTGGTTGGTAGCAATTCAAGGCTTTTATCAAGACTTATTGACTGAAAAACAAAGTTTGTCATATTTACATTTTTATCCATGATGTTATCAACATTTGGCTGAGAATCATCCAGATACGTAGAGCAAATGGATTTTAATTTTCATGGTTGTTTTCCTTGGTTTCAGCCTCTCAAACAGAAATATGCAAAGAACATGCAACTTCAAATTGAACATTTTGTACATAAAGCCTGATTTTAATGTCATTGTGTTCTCTCGAAGCTGTCAGTAGATTTTCCATCTAAGCGATAGCTTTCATAACAATACTGTTTCAGAAAAAGTAGAGCTTAATGCTTGATAATAAAGGGTTAAACTTAACCTCCTCATTAGTGTTCTAGCGAATGAGAAAAGCCATTCAGCAAATAAAGAGTGGGTGTGGGGAAACTGAGTCTTGGATACAATATGGATATGTTTTAAGACTAAGTGTACTTTACAAAAAAGAGTTTTCCCAGCTGTTCTGCCTGGCAGCAAATCAGGGAGGAGGTTCTCTGGGCAGCAGCGCCAAGATTGTTTGGACCCACTGAGAAAGCTAGAGGGAAATAGGTTTGGATATTGTCTTCGAGGGAAATAAGTCTAGCCTTTGAAGACCAGGAAAAATTTAGCAGTTGAGTTTTGAATTAAATCTGATAACTGACTCTGAAAAGAACCGTGGAACCAGAAGCCAAAGACCGACCGGGGAGCTGTTGGCACAGCCTGAGGCTGAGTCTAGCTTAGGCCTGCCTGCCTTCCTGCCTGCACACGGAGCCGTTCTGGGGACCAGTTCTCTTGTGTGTATTAGAAATGGGAAGATTCTGCAGGAAAGAGATTTCATGCAGGATGAGGAGAGGGTTGGAGTGGGGATGGAGAAGTGGATTTCAGGTGGTGAGTAATACTGTGGAGCATAACATAATAGGGTGCTTCTGAAATGTAAGCAGCAGATGAAGTGGGCTGTTTCACGTCTGGTGTTACGGAGAGAGCATGGTGAATGAAGACGAGCAGTGGGTCTGCAGTCAGTTCACGTCCTGGCATCTGCCATTCCTAGTTTTCTGGCCTTGGTGAGTCACTTGTCCTTCTAGAGCCTTAGTTCCTTCGTCTATAATAGAGTTTAATAATATTATACCAACTTTTCAGGGTTGCTGTGAATTCCCTAGGGCAGGAATCAAGCCTTATTCACCTTTTAAATCTCCAAGGCCCGTGTTAAATGACTCATCAACTGGGTGAATGAATGGCTTGGTGGAGGAATCGTGAAAGCGCTATATGAGCTATTAAAGCATTGCTTGAATTTTGGTTATTATTCTCTCTATAGTATCATGATTAGATTATGTCTGAGATACGATCAGAGGTGCTTAATTGGAATTCTTAACATGAGAATGGTATTTTCCCCAGTATAAAATGTTATATATCTATTATCTGTTTTAAAGGGATATTTTAGACGAGGTAAGATATCACTTATCTTTTAGTCTCCATAATAAGCTGTTTAACACCCTTCTTCCAATCCCCCACTGACATAAATACCAAATAGAAAATGAGTGAAATCACTGGGTTTGCTTTAGAAGAACCATTTCAGCTTTGTCTCTGCCCATTAGCTTCAAACAATGCAACAGATGCCTGTTAACAGTTTCGTGCCCAGTTTTAATTAGCAGATGGAGCTCTGTTTGTGTCTGTATTCTGCCCAGTGCTTGTTTGAGTGACAGGGTAGTGAGTGGATTGGAACTGGGCTGGGCATTTGGGTTGAATAAAGCCAAATTCTGTTTTTAAAGAGATGAATATAAACATTTATTGTATAGGACTTGTGTATTTCACTGGAATGGCATAGGGTCTGGAGTAAAACGAATGTTTACAGTTATGTTTTCTGCTCAAATTACCGTTCTAAAATTACATAAGGTAGAAAAGAATGACCACTTTATGGCTTATATGAAGTGCTTTACTGTCATCAAGTGTCTTTCTTTGAAGACCCATTTCAGGATTTGGGCAGAGTATGTTGAGGAACATGCAAAGCTGGGATGAAACAGACCTCAGCATGAATGCCAGCACGGGTGGATGGGTGGCGGCCACTCGCAGTGCTGCCTGCTGTAGAGTACTGAGCTCAGCGAGACCAAGGGCTTGATGGGTCCCTGACCTCTGCCACACTGATGGAGGGGAGGGTGGCTTTGCCCTACACATTTGCCATCTCTTTCTCAAGTGAATAGGTTTGCTGTCTATCGTCTTAGGGCTAAATTTCAGTATTAAATATAGTATCTGGGAATGATAATTGGATATGTTGTATCTGGAGATGTGTCCTTTTCCTCCGCTCGTTTTGTGTTTGGGGATTTTTCTTATTTTGAGTCGAATTAATAAGAACCTTAAGGGAAGTAGGTATCTCCTGATTGTCTTTAGAGGAAGAAATGTCTGCGTTTTTGTTGTTGTTGTTGTTGTTTTTTAAGTTACTGAGTTACTCAGGACTTCCTTTGGGAAGCCACATGAGGTGGTGGGGGCAATTGGAAACTGTTCTCTGCAGCAGACCTGTTACTTGGCTGTGATGAAATACCTATTTTCTCGCTGTCTTACTTGTAGCGTTCTGCATCAGTGTGATTGGGCGCTTTGGTATTTACCTGTTGCTGAACCTTTGGACATTTTCCAAGTAGCTCTCATCTTCCTCAGCCTAGAATATTAGTTCTTGGTTCCCAGGAAAAAATGCTAAAGCTCTCTATGTCCTCACGTTCATCAAATTAGGCTTGCTATGACTAAGAGAGAGGCTAGGACAGTGCTCGTTGCAGCCTGATGACCGCATTGCAGGACTTCAAGGCACTGTGTTTGCAAAAGCTGGTTAGGGATGGAATCCCACCTCAAGATGATGAAAACCAACCACAAAGTGTTAAGCAATGTGTCGTGTTGCATAGCTTTCTACTGGCAGAGCTGGGACTGGCATGACTTCCCCACATCACATTGTAATTTTGCATATTTTGGCAAAGAAGTTGGCAGTAATTATTTTAATAACTTATAGATGTTTTCCTGCTATATGAAGTGGCGGGACACTCTCTACACAATCACATTTTGACAAGAAATGTAGGGTGATCTATTTAAAAGTTGAATTATTAGAGTTTGTTTCTTCTGGCCCTATGCAAAATTTATCTGGAATAGGTATTACAAAATATTCTAATCTCATACACACAAATACACAAGATCCATCACAAAAACTAAATACATAGAAGGGTTTGTATTGCGAGTGGTCAGTGACTAACCCTACTGTAATTTGTTTGTTGCTTATGAATTTGGATGGAGTAGCCGTTTATGGTTTTTAACAAGGAATTTTTTACTTTTTCTTTTCTAAAGGTCTCTGAATAAAATCTTGAGATGGCATGGAAAACAATTTTTATTGAGAGTTAACTCTTTCAGTTTGGGAATGGTTCAGACCCCTGTCTCCTTTGGACTCCACTAACACCTCACCCTTACCAGGGTTTGGGGAAAGGGGTTGGATTGGGAAGAGGAAAAGAATGAAAACAACATTCTGTCCCCTGCCCCTGTCCATCTCTTTGGCTACTCCATTAGTCCCTTTTGCTTTTGTTAGTAGTTGGAGATACTATTGGGTAAGGAGTTAGAAACTTCTGCCTGAAAGGGTGTGAAGACTGGGGCACCTGTCTGGCTTAGTCAGAGAAGTGTGTGACTCTTAATCTTGGGGTTGTAAGTTTGAGCCCCACATTGGGTGTAGAGATTACTTAAAAATCTTTAAGAAAAGAAACAAAGGGCGTGGGGATTAATGGTGACTTTTGACTTCATTGCTGTATTATATTGTTTAAAACTAGTTAGGAAAAAATTGGTGCTTGTCTCAGTGTTAGCCAGTAATGAACAGTGACAGATTAGGTTGTCCACAAACAAATAATTTGAGTGAGTGCATTTCCCATTTTGTCTACTTACTATTGTTTTGAGAATTTCCAGTCTTACAGAAGCATGGAAAGTTGGTGGGAAAAGCAAAATAATCTCTTTCACTTCCAGAAAATGCCCTTATAATCAAATTTTAAAAACATGCATACGTAATATCAGGTGTGTCTCTATCTTGGCCCTTCAGCCTTCGACTTTGACAAATACCATTGCATTTTAAATTTGTATTATGATCTCAGTATATGATTTACCACATTTTTTGTCCAAATCATCTATTATTGCAAAATATGTAATACTCTGAGGGGCACCTGGGTGGCTCAGTCGTTAAGTGTCTGCCTTCGGCTCAGGTCATGATCCCAGGGTCCTGGGATGAACCCCGCATTGGGCTCCCTGCTCAGCGGGAAGCCTGCTTCTCCCTCTCCCAATCCCTCTGCTGGTGTTCCCTCTCTCGCTGTGTCTGTCTCTGTCCAATAAATAAATAAAATCTTTAAAAAAAAATATGTAATACTCTGAAAAACAATTGGTGTGTGTTTGCAATCAGCCCTGCTTAAGCCCCTCCCAAGGAGTTGGACTGAGCCTGTTTTCTCATTGTGAAAGGCAGATACAGGCTTCGACCGTTTTCATAGTCTCTTCTGGCTGCAGCATTCTGTGAGTCTATGAAATCAAGTAGTGTCTGTAAAGAAAAAAGGGTTTGTCCTTTCTTTCTTCAGTTAATGACTATGGGCAAAGGTTCTTTTTGCAGGTGAACACTAGTGTCTTGATGACGTGAAGACAGAAGGAAGAAATAGTAGCACTAGTTAATACCAGCCAAGCCTGTATTGATCTTATAAATTGGTTACACTTTTTGTAATCCTAAAGAGATTGCTTAATGAATTTGAATCCTGTCCTTAAAATATGCTTTGGTTCGGGGCGCCTAGGTGGCTCAGTCGGTTAAGTGTCCAACTCTTGGTTTCGGCTCAGGTCTTGATCTCATGGTCATGAAATTGAACCCCATCTCGGGCTCTGCACTGGGCCTGGAGCCTGCTTAAGATTCTCTCTCGCCCTCTCCCTCTGCCCCTCCCCCTCTAAAAATGCTTTGGTTTGAATAATAAGGCCGAATGTCACCAAAAAAATAACACGTGAAAAGTTGGAAAAAACATTTCTTTGAGAAGAGATGCATGAAGTATTTTCACATTATCTCATTTTCTTTACATAGAACAAGGTGAGGTAGGTGAAAAATAATCTAGAAAGATAAGAGGCTTTTTGCTGTGTAGATTTGCTGGTGCTAAACTTCCATTTGACAGATGAGGGGCCCGAGGCCTGGAGGCACGGAGATGGCTCCAGGTCTCACAGAGCCAGGCCTTGAGCATCTGTTTTTGGATTTCAAGTCTCTTTTCTCTTATACTCATCTGCCTTCAGTTCTCTTGCTATGAAAAGACACCAGTGGTATAGCCTGGACATAGCCAGCATTCTGTAGGAGAAAATTCAGGATTGAACCAGGAGATACAGGGTCCAAGCACATGTCTGTCCTTGATTAGCCATTTGCTTTTGGTCACATCTTTTAGCTTCTCAGGATCTTTGCTTTCTTACCAGTTAAAAGGAGAGGCTGGCGGTGGGGTGAGGTTGCTTAGGAAGTTTAGGTTGGGAACTGCAGAGATTTTGTTAGTCTTTTACTAATGTAAGACACTAAGTCATTTTCATTTTCCCTAAATTCACTCATTCAGCAACATTGTTTCATCCACAAAATTTTGAGAGGGGAAAGAGTAACAAGTATCCAGTCAGTTTAACACAATGGTGAAGAGGGCTCCAAACGGGTAAACATCAGTTTGTGAAAGCATGGAGGAGAGGTAGAGGAAAGTTTGAGGAGGAAACGGCATGTAAGCTGAAATCAGACCCTGGAGGACTTAGTTGGGCAGAATGGGAGAGCGCGGGGAGGGAGGGCTCCCGCCGCAGGTGCGCCAGACAGCACAGCCGTCTGGAGGAAGTCAAGACATCCCCTTTGGCCGAAGCCTCCAGTGAGGTGGGAGGTGAAGTTGAAGGTAATTAGAGGGCAGGTTATGATGAGCTTCTAAACCTGGTCAAGGGTCTGGACTTTGTCCTGAGAAGCGCTGGAGTCACTGAGGATTTTAGGTGGGAGACCAGTTAAATTAGCAGATGGTATCAGTTGCCTCTTAACTTTCTTGGACCCTATGTTCACAAAGTGCTTTCACTTGTAGCTCTATTGAAACTCCTCAGTAATGGCATCTATGGATAGAGATTGCTGTCTCCCTGCTCTGGAAGCTAAGGTTCTGATAGAGTAATTGACTTACCAATCAAGTAAGTCTTAGAGGAGCCATGACCACACTCTGTCTACACCAACCTGCTCCTCCCAGAAGGGGTCCTGGAGTTTTCCGTGGGACTGACTGTACTGGCACTGAAGCTGTAGTAGCCGTCCCTTTCAGTGGTCTGTAACAACTGTGTAAAGTGACTTGAGAAGTGTGTTGCACGGAAAGGTGAAATCAGCTTGTCCCCAGACAAGCTCCTGCACAGCTAACACAGGCAAGCTTTGCCTTGCCTGCTGGCCCTGAGAGGTCAATGGACTTGTGGTTTGGGGTTGTCTCCTGGCCTCTAACTCAGTCCCTTAGGAAGCAGTCAAATATGTGCACAGCAGAATGGGGGCAGGAAGGGACAAAGTTTAATTATGAATCCAACTCTTGTGAAAAGGAAACTAATTATTATGGCATCTCAGCACTGCCTCTCCACATGGGGCCATTGGTTGTTACGCTTGTATGTTGTTGGCCTTAGACTGTAATGTGCTAGGAATAGCTGCTTTAATTGTAAGCTTCTTTCCTTTGACAAATTAAGTTTAAACTTTATGCTAGCCTGTCCTGTTCTTTTTTTTTTTCAGGGTGAAATCGTCTCTACTCTGGGTTTTGTTTGTAAAGCCCTGTTTGGCAGTTTTCCTCAAAGTCGCAGGGACATTGTAGACTAGACTAACACCTGACTGGTTTGCTAGCCCTGAGTTTCCAGAATGCTGCTGTGAGCCAAAAAGCAGAAAGGCCCGAGCAGCTAAACTTGATAAAACAAAGTCCCATCTGCTAAAACTCATGAAGTTGCCTGCTAGAGGAGCCCCTAGGTCTCTCATTTAGCCTTTGCATTCTGGATTTTTACAGTGGTCCCTAGAAGATTAGGAGCAGAGCTGAGGGCCTCCTAGAGGCAGGCCACCAGCATCCAAGAGGAAAAAGTGGCAGTGTGCCACTGTAGCAGGGACACTCATTATAGGACTGTGGGCAGCTCAGTAGTAAACTTCCTTGGGCTTCCATTTCTTCAGAAGCAAAAAGGGAACGTGCTGTGCGATACACTCTAAAGAACCTTCCAAAACTCTGATCCTGAGTGATAACGAAAGGATTCACGGACAAAATGAAAAAGTAGACTTAGGAACCCAAAATAACATGGTGTAGATAAAAGAACTTGGGCTGTTGAGACAAATTCAAGTTCAAGTCCTATTTGAGAGCCTTGGGCAAATGCTTTAAGCATTTTCTTTATCGATGGATTTTGGTTTCATTTTATTTTGAGAATGAAATGCATTGTCCTGTGTTTGTTGGCTGCGGCACATGGGACATGCACAAAAAAGGCATGTGTGTGAGTGATCTCAGTCCCAGTTCACTGAGGATAGGTCCAGACAGCTGTGAGGGAGGACCTTGGTGATCCATCAGGGCTTCGTTGTTAGAGCACTTGCTTTTAATAAGAGCTGACATTTATTGAGTGCCTACTATGTACTAGGTACAGTTCCAGGCATTCTCCATGGCTTAACGTTTTTCATGGATTGGTCCATGTCATTCTCAAAACAACCTCTTAGATGCATTCTGTTATTATTCCCATTTTCCAAAAGAGGTGATGGAGTCACAAAATGGTTGAACAACTTCTCAAGGGCACATAGCTGGTAAGTAGTGACACCAACCCAGATCGGAATCCAGGCAGTCTCGTTCCAGAGTCTGCTTTTAACCACTGTGCCTTTCTACACCACCAGCAACTCAGAAATATTAAAGAAAAAGAAAAAGTATCTTCAAGAAGGCAGTGTGGTGCCAGGTGTCCTGACCAGCTGGGCGAGATCACCAAGTCTTTTGACCTCGTTGGTGTCAGTTTTCCTTTTGTGCAGAGGGTTGCTGTGAGGTGCTTTAGTGCCGGTGCTGTAGTAAAGCGGTTAGGGCAGGGGCTAACGTGCAGCCAGGCTCAGGAATTGGTGAGGGGTTTCGTTTTTTCCAGGTAATTTAAGAAGCACTTGTTAGGGTGAGTTCCATAAAAATTATGAATGGAAACATTTTGGTTACTTAATGGGGTGTGCTTCAGTTTTCGAGAAAACTCCTTCTGAAAGTTGAGGCCCACATGCGATTTTCAAAGCCAGAATTAGAAATATTTGTCTTTAACCTCCTTCTCAGAGTAAAGGGGATTGTCCCTGGCCTTGGCTGGCTTTAAGAAGGTGTCCAAGAGCAGCCCTTGGCCTTAAGGGCAGCTCGTCAGTGTAATGTAAGGAGTAAATTCTCTGCAGCCTTCTGGCTGCTGCGGACTCCTGGGGCATCTTGAGTTCTTCCTTTGGGTGAGAACAAAAACAAAAACAAAAAACAGTGCAAAGTACCCTGTCTAGGAGGCACAAATGTTTCAATTTAAATATTCCAGCTCAGTGTCCTCTGTTAGGGCCCTGAATTTTAAGTGCAGCGAGTTTCTGAGTGAAGTCTCCTGAATTTTAATGAGTTTGTTTGCATACATGAATTTGAACAATACATTAAATCTTGAAACACCGTAGCTGACTTTAATGGAGTAAATTACCCAACTTGAAAGTTAGTTGATAGGCTCTTCTTTACCAAATAATCAAGATGATGTTGCTATAATCTCAAAAAAGTCATTAATCACATTTTTACAGTATCGATACATGCTATTAATTTCTTTTTAATCATTAAAGTGTCTCATCAAGAGAATTAGGGGAATAAATGCGTCAGTATGAGTGTGAAGCACGATTTTTCCCTGTTGTGATATTTAGTACTTAACGAATGATTACATGGACATGGTAGGCATAAAGCTGAAATTGGGTTTGGTTTTGTACTGTATTTGCTTTGGACCAGGAAGGTGAGGTGAGATGCTCTTCGCTAGCTTAAAAGTGTTTTTAAACATTAAAAATACACATATAAGGCTGGTACAGGAGGTGGTGGGGTCCATGTCATGAAGGGCCTTGAGGGCCAATTAAGGAGCTAGATTTTCTTCTGACTCTAGTTGAAAGAACATAGGCAGGGGCGCCTGGGTGTCTCAGTCGTTAGGCGTCTGCCTTCGGCTCAGGGCGTGATCCCGGGTCCTGGGATCGAGCCCCACATGAGGCTTCTCCTCCGGCAGCCTGCTTCTTCCTCTCCCACTCCCCCTGCTTGTGTTCCTCTCTCGCTGGCTGTCTCTCTCTCTGTCGAATAAATAAATAAAATCTTAAAAAAAAAAAAAAAAAGAAAGAAAGAACATAGGCAGGATTATGTGCATACGATTTGTAATTTTAAAAGCTGCGGTGGTTTTAAGAAAATTCATTTTGGGGGCGCCTGGCTGGCTGTCAGTGGAGCTCGTGTGACTCTTGATCTCGGGGTTGAAAGTTCGAGCCCCTCATTAGGTATAGAGATTACTTAAAAAGAAAATCTAAAATAAAATAAAGTTCATTTTGAGTCTTATTGGCACTGAAAAACCATGCTATGGAACTCTCTGGTCCAGTCCATTCCTTAAAGTTATGTTGCATCCAGAAGAGTATCTTATTAACGATCTTCAGATGGCCAGAGTCTTACCTTCTCATAAAGCATAAAGATTGTGACGGTGGATTCAGCTAATGCTCCAAGCAATGAAATGTGCCAGAAGCGTTCAGATCATCACTTCCGATTGTGACCTTCTGGCGGACAGGAACCATGCCTTGGCTCTTCAGAGCTTGTTTATCCGGTGCTCAGGCACACAGTATTTGTTTGTGGAATAAGTAAACTAACACCATCCATTTCCTTCTGAGAATGGGTCTTGGGCTCCTGCGATAGTGACATCTCATCCATTAGCACATACATCAGCTTCAAAGGATGTGTAATTATCACCTGTTACTGCTTATGGTCTTTTTCTAGATGCAAGATTGAGAAAATCAACCTGTTCCTCTTTTACCCAGAGAACAAATGCCTGCTAACTTCATTTATGCTCAGGCGTATATGCACACTCTCTGGCACATGGAAGGCCCTCAGGGAGTGTTTGCTGAGTGAATGTCCAGTTGATGGCCAGTGCCATCTCCTCAACTCCCAGCTGTCCATGGCTCACTCACATCTCTTCCCATAGTTTCCAGGAAAGACCCCACCACCCCCTAACAGGAGCTTCCTCGACCTTTTTTCTTGCCATCTCTAATTTCTGGGTACTTTCACCTTGCCTTGCTTCCTTTCCCCTTCTCTCCAAGGAGGTAGTGCTGACCTGTTGGTTGATGTCTTGTAATACCTTCCCTCTCTCTTGTGACTGGACCCCTGCCGTTGTCGCCTTCTCTCTTACATCCTCTGGTTTTTTTCTTTCTCGTCCTCTGTTGTAATTGTCTCCATTCTAATGAGGAGAACCCATAAATGCATGACTTCCTCAAGTCACCCATCTGTTCCTTTCCTTTCCTTTCCTTTCCTTTCCTTTGTTTTTGACTCGACTCCTTAAAAGGGAAGTCTTGTCACCTGCGCTTTTCTCTGTGTCCTCACACATTAACCCCTTGAAATCCTGCTCCACAGGCTTCAACACTGCATTCAGGTCACCCTGTCCTCCTCATTGAACAGGCCACTGGCCCTTTCTCCATGCTTGTCCCCCTTGGCCTCTCAGCAGCATTTGGCACTGTTTATTACTTGCTCCTTGAAACTCATTCTTCTACCAGCTTCCAGGAATTGTCTGCTCCAATTTGCTTCCTACTCTTCTAACTGTGCCTTCTGTTTCCATTGGTAGCCTCGTTTCGCCTTTTAGTTGAAGTCTTGTCCAAGTGTCTGTTCTCAATTTTTTCCTTTTTTCTCTTTTGGAAATTAGGCACTTTAATACAGTTTATAATCACACTCATCTGTGTGATTACTGCATGAAGGTCTGTCTTTCTGCCAGATTGACTCTCTGCGAGTGCAGGTCCCAGCTCTGTTGTTCGTCATCTATCCCTAACACCTAGTACAGTGCTTGGCGTGTAGAAAGAGTTAAAAAAAATCCCCAAGTGATGAAGGAGGTAGGCTTGCCCCCTTCTAAGTCTTCCATGTAGGACTCCCCAACTTCTTATCTTGTTATATCTCCAACCTCTCCCAGCATCTTGCCCTGCATGTCCCGCCCCAAAATGCATTCATTTTCTCTTCTTATCTCGTACCCTTTCATGAATTTTCATAAGTCTGTTAACACTACCATCAGCTTTGTTTTGTTTTGTTTTCATTTATCTAGGCTCAAAACCTGGAAGTCTTCTTTGGTTCTTTCCTTTTCCTCAAATCCTGCATATAAGTTGTTGCCAACCCCTTTCCATTCTTTTTTCTACCACCGTCATATATGCCCTCCACACCTCTCACCTGTACTTTTGCAGCGTCCCCTAGGTGGCCTGGGGCTATACCCCTCCCCCCCATTCTACCCTGTACGCTTTGATCAAATTCATCATAGAGCATAGCTTTTTTCACTTTGCCTAATTGAGTACATCTTTTTCAGTCTATCCTTCCACACTCCCTACAGTGAGGCGTCAGCTTGTATTTCCTTCTGTTTCTCACAGGAGTCCTACACTCAGGCCCAGGGCCTCCTAAACTGGTGTACCCAGCAGGCCGTGGCCAAGCTTTCACCTGACCAGTGTAAGGCTCCTAGCTGCCCTTGTGTGAGAAGGAACGCCATTTTTAAGTTTCGAGATGATGTGCTTCCTATAATTTTTGGAATTCAGATGCTCTTTTACTTAGAAAACACTGGCAATAATAGATGGTCATTATTTATCTCACTATCATTTGCAAAATAAAAAAATAAATTGCAATAAAGTTCTTGCTATTTTGTTTCTCTGAGGGAGAAAAGGCTATTTCTAGCTCAGTTTTCTCCCCAAGAAATTTTATGAGGTAACGGTTCCTAGCTTAGTATATTCCTTCTTTCAACTTCTTCCATTCCCCCTACCACCATCGTCTTTTTTTCTTTCCTTGAAATTTTACCAGTTCACAAAGTTAGAAAGTCTAGGAATCACTGCTCTACCCTGAATGGGTTGTTTCATGAACACACTTCATATTTGCCCGTTGACATCCTCCCTTTCCTTCCTGATGCTCCTCAGGATGTTCCTTTCACGTGACACCATGTCAGAGCTTGTCCCGGCCCTCCCCCATTAGAAGATACTTTGTCTTTCTTCCGAGGTACTTTGTACCCTGTAGTACTTTGGACTTCTGCATGACATCTCCCATGTTCTTCCTGTATTCAAGTAGACTGGCTTCCTTCTCTACGTCCCCCCCCCCCCCCACCCCATGATAACTTTCTTTAGGACAGAAGCTTGTTTTGTGTGTGTGTGTGTTCTTTGCATTGCTAGACATTGTACTTGGCACATAATCGGTGCTCAAACAAATCGTCACAGAACTGAAATCTTAGGATGATAGTGATGAAGGGATTAGGTAAAGCTCACATTTTTTGGGGAAAGGATCTTTAAAAAGTATTCAGAATTTTTTTTGATGATTCTGAAATTAAAATTACAGTGGCTTACTAAAACATGTTGAGAATAATTCCCCGTTTATCTTTATCAACTCGGGGCTTAAACCCAGGACCCTGAGATCCAGACCTGAGCAGAAATCAAGAGTCAGATGCTCAACCAACTGAGCCGCCCAGGCGCCCCTGCCCATTTATCTTTCAAAGACAAAATCATCTTAGACTGTAGCTCTAGCTATCGCAAGCATTGGATTAAGGTCTGCTGTGGTTGTGGTGGTTAAATTGAGAAATTACACATTTGACATCTTCTGTGAAACCCGTGAAATCTTTGTTGGAACGTTGATTTTGATTTCATTTTGACAGACGAGGTCCTGAAAATTTTCTTTCCTCCAGGTGATAGGCAGGATTTCTTTGCCTCTGGCCTTCTCTAGAGCTGTCAGCTCCCTGTGAACATCGGACCGATCTAGATAGCGAGGCTTTCTCTATGGCTATGAGTAAGCTGTCTATGAGCCATATACAAGCCTGTCACTTTCATTTTTCTTTAAGACAATTTTTCAAAAGTGAATTAGGTTTCTTCTTCCCACTTTGTCTACCTCTACTCCCCCCACCCCCCAATCTTTGGTTACTGAGTTTGAATTACGCAAAAGGACACTTGGATGAGAAATAAGTAGTATGACAGCTAGGCCTCCTAGTATATGTTTGAGGCAACCTTCAGTGCAGAATACCTTCTCCCTTTGGGTTCTTGACCAGCTGTGGTAGAGCCGTGTCTCACCATTTCGCACTGAGACACTGAGGTCATTTTGGACTTGGAGAAAATGGCAGGGTTTCTGACATAGAAGACCTTGGGAGGAAAAGGAAGAGTGTGCCACTGCCTCTTAGGTCTTGCCTTTTCTACTGAAAAAAGGCTGGGGAAGGGCGGCGAGTGGCACTGGCAGTGGTGGCAACCACGGCTGTGGGTACTGGCCAGTGGGCCAGTTCTTGGCCTTCTTTTTTTGAACTGTAGGCTGGTTTTCTATTATGAGCAACTGGTATGTAAATAAAAGATGAGACACTGAATTGTCTCTTGGGGAGAATGAAAGCTTAACATCATACCACAGGCATTTTCTAGCAGCATACTAACAGTACTGTGTGGTATGGTTCTAATTAACTCTGAAGGGCCAGGCCTTAACTCAACCTAAGGAGAGTTCTTTTGCCAAAAGATACTACTGGGCGGTGACCCACTGGAGCCCTTACAGTATCAAAGGATAAAAGCAGGAATAGAGGTTGGGGGAGGATTCTGTGGTTTGTTGGAGATACGTGTCTTAATCTGCAAAAGCCCAAGTAAAAGTGATTGATCAACTCTGCTTTCATTGGCTTAAGTGTTTGTTTTTTTTTTTTTTTTTAAAGATTTTATTTATTTATTTGACAGACATAGAGACAGCCAGCGAGAGAGGGAACACAAGCAGGGGGAGTGGGAGAGGAAGAAGCAGGCTCATAGCAGAGGAGCCTGATGTGGGGCTCGATCCCATAACACCAGGATCACGCCCTGAGCCGAAGGCAGACGCTTAACCGCTGTGCCACCCAGGCGCCCCTGGCTTAAGTGTTTTGCTTTAAAATCTTTTTTGGCTTCTCCGGCCCACCTTTTCTCTGTTGACAGGGGGACAAATAATAGAATATCCTTTGTACATCAGAAGTATAGAAATTGCTGAGATTGTGGGAAAATTCAGGAGCAGATGTTCCTGACACTGCAGTGAAGTTCTTGCCCCTTTATGTGTTGGGAGGTTGGGAGATTATTGTCTCACTTATTGGAATATTATAACTGTGCTCTGTTCCAGGCTGTACTCACTCACTGTATCTTTCATTGACAGGCTTATTTCACCCTGTTGTCTCTTAACTATGTTGACCATTTGAACAGAAAAGAATGTGTAAGATCTTAGGGAGAGACTTAATTTGAAATTGTCTTTATAAAACTTCTTGGTACTGTGTTTGGCAAATATTTCCTTTAAATATATCGCTCTTTTTTTTTTTTTTTAAGATTTATTTATTTGAGAGAGAGAGAGGAAGCGCAGGGAGGGGCAGAGGAAGAGGGAGTCCTAAAGACCTAAAGTCCAAGCAGACTCCCCACTGAGCACAGAGCCTGATGTGGGGCTGAATCCCATGACCCCAAAATCCTGACCTGAGCTGAAACCGAGAGTGGGACACTCAGCCGACTGTACCCCCAGGCACCCCTAAATATGTCTTGTTAAAAGTAAAAGTGAGTGTGGTAGAGTTGAAAATTAACCTCCAATTTAATCCAGTTATGGTTTTGGTGCATTTTTGGCCAAGCACCACATTTTCCTTCATATTGCCTCATTGACTGACCATATCCGTCATATATATCCTGTCTGAAGGTGAAATGCACCTCCTTAATTGTTCAGTATCACTAGGAAGCCTGTCTTCCCAGAGCAATGCATTGTGGTCCTGCCTAAGTTGGTATAAAAGCATCCTTGGTGTGTAACAAGCGAAGCATGTCAAAGTAGTTCACAGCAAAAACCAAACAGCAACACAAACTGGATTCCCTGGTTGCTGCTGGATCGGTCACTGTGTTTGTCATTTTTAAACCTCCAAGTTGTGAGATAAAGTTGTTAAGGGAGGGATTTCACCAGCACCTTTTCTGTTTCAGTTCATGTTTGTCTGTGACTCATATTTATTCTATTCTAACCCCATTTTGCTTGGAAATGTTTTGTATTAGCAAATCTCACTTTCAGCCAGGGGAGGGGAAATTCTGATTGAGCCTCAGAAGAGTCAAGATATTGTGGTGATGATTTGGTGTTACTTTTGACTCAAGAAAAAAAATAGGGAATCCTTACAAAGAAAAGTGTTGTAAAGTGTAAAGTGATTCTTATAAATAGCGCAAAGAAAAGTCATCTCTGAGCTTTACTGTGGGGAGGAGGGGGGTGGGGCTCAGGGAAATTATTACAAAATTTTCCTACATGGTGGGGAGATAGATAGCCTCTGGACTTCCTCACGTTTCCCTATTCGCTAAAACAGCTCTAGTGAATTGCCTCCCGATTGGTATATGAATAGGAAGAAAGACACTAGAACTTTTAAACTTGATCTTGAAAGGCCCATCTTCACATATAATCACCCACAGATGTCTGTATGTGATTATATATTCCCGTAGAGAGGGAATGATAAATGTAAATGAGAACCATGATATAATTTTGCCTTGCTTGCTTGCACATTTTCAGAATATAATTAAAAGCACATGCCACTGTCGGTTAACTATGAGGTTTGTGTTAGGTTTTTGTAAGACTCTGGCAGAAACCTAAAGCATGTTTTAGTATCTAAGTCTTCCCTCTCTCCTCTATCCCTCCGTCCCCACCCTTCCTGCCTCCCTTCCTCCTTTTTCTTCCCTTTCACCCCTTTGAAATCAAAAGGAAACTCTCTAGGTTCTAACTGACATCTCCTCAAAACTAGGGATCATTTAATCTTTAAGGCACAGATTAAAAGAATTTTCATTTTTCTGCTTCCTAGCTGGTACCTGCAATTATAACTAAGTTATACTACATAATTGCTTTCTGACTTCTTTCTTCAAATAAAATCCGATGAGGATAAATGTCCTGTAGCTACTATTTCACTACCCAAAACGAGTGGCTATGTAGGGAGGTGGCATGAGGGAAGGGAGGCAGAGGTTAGGTTAGGGGAGCAGTCATAATATGACTCGGTGGATTGGTGTTTAGTAAATCACAGTCCTCCAAATAGTGCCAAATGCCCAGAAAAGCCACTGTACTGCCTAAAGAATTTCTGGTTCATTTAGTCACTCAATTTATGCTTAAAACTGTAATGTGTCCCTCCTTTAAATTCAGTAGGCTGTGCATTTATGACTTTAGATGATGCAGCTTTCATCTTAAAAATAATGATAAAAGCTTAAGTTGTAAATTTAAATTGTAATATGGACCCTGAAAAAAACCCACCAACCCCATGAAAATATAAAACAGTCTTCCTCTGGTTCAGGGCAATTCTTGCATGAGTTCTTCTCAACTGCTTTTGTTTGTGAATATTAAAACTTAAAATGAGTAAATTTTGTCTGCCAAGTAACTTTCTACATTTTCCACTTATTCTTATCTCTGTGTCACATCTGCTCTTAAGAATAAAATAAAAAGTGGCTTCCTTTTCTGCACCAACATTGTCAAACGTAGAAATTTCCAGTGCTTAAAAATGCTAACTGGTCATTCTTTTTACGGTATTACAGCCTGGGAGGTAAAGAGTCTGTCTAACCTAACTATCCAAGAGCTTAATTTCAGTTTGAAAAAAGGAATTCTTCAGTGGTGTTGAATTCCTTAGAAATGGGTGTGCACAGTTTCTAACTCTTTCCAGAGCTCATGCATCTGACAATGGATGTGGCCAGGGCGGGATCTCTTGCCTCCAATTTCAGTTCTACAGTTCATTTCTCTTTTCTTGTGTAACCCTTGTGATGTGAGTTTCTGCTTTTGAGAGTTCACATTTCTGGTTTTTCCCTCCTAACTTAACAACTGCGCGTAGTGGTGGGTTGTTTTGTTTTTTGGGGTTTTTTTCCTAAAGAAAAAATATTTTCTATGAAATACATAGATCGTATTTATATGTACTTTTCTTGTTTAATAATTAAGTTCTTTCAAATTGAACAGGGCGTCTAAAGCTCTCCTATCCTCGCAACTTGTGTCTCTTCATCAGATCAGGTGTCTGCATTCTCTACAGCTTCCCCATTCCAAACAAGGCAGATACCTACCTACTGTTGCTGTTTATGACCAAATACCATGTTTGCCCCAAACCGGCAGCTAGGCCCCAGGGAATCTGGAAGTTGAAGACTGGTGTCTGCATAATTCAGTTCCAGAGCCCTTCCTCTTGCATGCACATCCCTCCTCCAAGCCTCGATTTGGACATTTGCCTTCCTCCACCCAGACCTCAGTTTCCTGTTGTGTAAAATGGGCGTATTTATCCTCCATGCAGCCTTGTTATGAGAGTAGTGATGAAGTATAGTTAAGTATGCCTAACACAGTGCCTGGCACTAAGTGGGCTCTTGAGAAGCGATAGCTATTTTTATTAATGATGGCCTATCTCATTCTAGCTGTCAACATCATTATCTGTTGAGGGGGTGAGGGGTCTCAGGAGAGATTCTTGAGGGGTATTATTTGATTCCATTACAGAGTTATCTAATCTGATGCTCATTTTGCTTGACTACATTTTGTTCTTTGGTACAATTTGTGCTGTAGCCATTCTGGACTGATTTAAATGGGAGTCCTTGATTTTGTAGGCAATCATTTCCTCATCTGAGAAGTACAGTCCCATTCCATTCATTTAGAATGAGGTCAGTTACCAAACGGGGTTGAACTCTTCTGCCTTTTTTGTGATGGGCTTTTCTCTCTTTGCTTCTTGGCCTTAGGCCGATGGATCAAAACATCTCAGGTGATGGAGGAAGCAAAACCTCTGGCAATGTTATGCTCAAAAAATTGGGCATATGGCCCAGGCAGTATTTCCATTATTAGAATTCTCCTTTTTCTCCTTTAAGGCTTAGCTCCCTGCCCCTTTCTATGTTTCTTTAACCACAAAACAGAAAGAACAACAACACACATACACTCTCTTTTTAATGGTTTCTTATAGTTAACAAATATTTTAGTGCTTAGTGAGCCCCGAAATTGTCTTTGTTTTTTCTCTCTGTCATTAAAAAGTGAAGCTAGAGTGGTCTCTCCTAATCAGCACTGGATTTTTTAAAAAGGAGGGAAGGAAGGAAGGAAGGAAGGAAGGAAGGAAGGAAGGAAGGAAGGAAGAAAGAAAGAAAGAAAGAAAGAAAGAAAGAAAGAAAATGTGACCTTTGGTTGACTTCCAGAATGATCTTTAGGCCAACATTTTTCAGTATGGGTTGCAACCTATTATTGGGTCATGAAGTCAGTTTAGTATGTCCAGACCAACTTTTTTTTTTTTTTTTTTAAGGGGGAGGAAGAGAACAGACCAGAACATAAGAGAATAGAAAAGAAAATATAGGAGTCCATCGCATGTGTAAAAGTAACAAGGGATAAAAGTCAGCTGCTATTTTGTGAGCTTTTGTTTCAGTTATGTAACATGTATAAACATGCACACATACGTATATATGTGTAATGTGCCGTGATGTAAAAAGTATTTCTTAACTGTGGGTCAAAAAGCTAGAAATCCGGGGCGCCTGGGTGGTGCAGTTGGTTAAGGCGTTCAACTCTGGACTCGGCTGTGGTGGTGAGCTCAGGGTTGTAAGATCGAGTGCCACATCGGCTCCGGGCTCAGCCTGGAGTGGGCTTGAGATTCTCTCCTTCTCTCCCTTGGGCCCCTTCCTCCCCCCCCCCCCACTTTCTCTCCAAAAAAAAAAAAAAAAAAAGAAAAGGCTAGAAAGCCACTGCTATGGTTGCATTTGTCACTGAAGAGTTAAAAAACAAAAAAATTTTTTTGAAAAGGCAATTATCGGGAGGCTTATTTAATCAGATAAAACCCTTTTTCCCCATGAAAGAAAACTGGGGCCTTTTAACTGTCAAGCCTTTTATTGATGGAAGGCTTTGGCTGCTGGTTTGACTTGCTCTGTTTTTGTTAGGGTCTTTTGGGTAATGAGCCTATTGTCTCTCTCCTTTTTTTGGTTTCCTGCTTTCTCTTCTCTAAGTGGACCCTGGAAGGCATTCTGGCTGTTGGAGCAATGATAGAAGTTATTATACAGCAGAGACATCTGCAACATATGGTTTTATGATTGTTGCTAGGGTTTTGAGAAAATTATAGTTTGGGGAGAAAGTAAAACTCTCTGACCAACATGAAATATCCAATTCTTTCTTCTCCCTGGGATGGCACTTATATTATTGTTCCTCCTGATATGATTACAGAATTGGTTTTTATTTACTTGCATGTGGATTTTTTTTTTTTTTAAAGATTTTATTTATTTATCTGATAGAGATAGAGACAGCCAGCGAGAGAGGGAACACAGGCAGGGGGAGTGGGAGAGGAAGAAGCAGGCTCATAGCAGAGGAGCCTGATGTGGGGCTCGATCCCAGAACGCCGGGATCATGCCCTGAGCTGAAGGCAGCCGCTTAACCGCTGTGCCACCCAGGCGCCCCTTGCATGTGGATTTTTAAAAATCACCTACACTCCTAAGCCTATCTAAATTAACATGTTACTTTAAGGATTAGAATTGAGACGATGGTAACAGAACTTTTAACTCAATTCTGTATCTGTAGAAGAGATTGCATTGTTGTCTTTTTTCCCATTCTGAAATGAAAAGACATCTATTTTATGTGTGCTTAATATTGTGTTTTGTGATTTATTCTTTTCTCAATAATTTAAATATTTTAGTGTTTGTGTGTGTGTGTGTCTTTCTTATTATCACCTAAAATTATCCAAATATGTAACTTAATTTGTCCGTCATTTAAGATGGCATTCCAGTAGGATTAGTTTGGAGATATGTGAACCTGATTGTATTCAGAAGTAATTAACCAATGTCAAGGAGTATTTTTTGAGTACCTGTGGTGTGCTGAGCAAACAAGAGGGAGGTTCCTAAAGAATTGCTCTAAGTAAAAGTTGAGGCTTGTGCCTCATAAGAACTTACCTCTCATTCATCCCTGTAAACATCTTACTCCGCTGTATCACTGTGCTCGGTTGTCTGCCTAAATCTAATTGGGAAGGCAAAACTTGTCCTATGAAATAAAAAGAATAATTAAATGCCGTCTCTAACGATACTTATTGTAAATTCTAAGGAATTTGGGGTAGAGAGTGAGCAGAGTCGGCTAGGATAGCTGGAGGACAGAGGAAGTAGAGTTACTGAGTCTGGAGCCATTGTCAGCATTCCAATGGGAAAGATGGAGAATATTCCAAACAGTGGGGGAATCCGGACAAAGGCTTAGAGGCAGGGAATATCAGAATGGAACAGGAAAGAGGCACTTCTGAGGAATTGTGAGAAGGCTGGGTATGTTGGGTGCAGACATTTGAAGGTGGAGGGATAACTGTAGCTTTTCATAAGCTGAAAAGGTACCCCGCATCCTGCTGGTGCTTGCAGTCTACTTTGGGGGAAGGGAGGGATTATAAATAGCTGTGAGGCTGTCCTGTAAGTCCTGTGCTAGAAGCCAGTACTGGGATGGAAGTATTCTAAGCAGAAAGCTTGGAGTCACCATGTCCGTGGCCACCCTTGAGCTATATTGGGACTGCTTGGGCTTGGGGCTTGGCTACATTGCTGACTCAGTGACAGACTTCCTTTTTGGAACAGGCCTGGCTCCTGACTTGCCAGCATATGACACTCAAAGTTCACCAGGTCATCCTGTCCCAGACTGCCCAGTTGATGGTGAAGCTGCAAGATAGTAATAGCCAGGCCACCTCTGGCTGGGGATCCTGCTGCATTCCTAGACGGGTTCCCCTGAGTGCTTCTCCTTGAGCACCAGGGCATGGTTGGAGATCTGTACGGGTGCTTGCCCTCTGCCAGGCCCACAAATTAATGATGGAAATGTTTTCTTCAAAGCAATTATTGCAAATCATTACTAATATTATTTCATGTTAATAGAGAACCATGTTTGATTATCATTCAGCTTTTGCTGTTACTCAGCCCCCAAATCTCTGGCTTGTAATAGTAACACACATTTCACTCTTACAGCGAAGGGTTAACCGTATCCTTGGTTAGTCTTCCCTCAGCTATATTCCTCTCTCTTTTCCTGCCCAGGCTGCTAGATTAGCTGGTTTCAGACTGAGACACCGGCGGGAGATGGGAGGGGAGGGGACCAGGAGACACCAGAGTATTTCTCCTTCTGCCTTTGTGCCTTGGGTAGCTTCTTCAGCAGAGGCTGTTTCTCTGGCGCTCCAGTTTTCACTGGACAGCCCCCCCATCCTTATTGGGCAACACCATCTCCTCCTTTTGTCTCTCTAGCTTAGCAGTGGTAGTGGCTTCCTACTGTAGCTAAACCTTTTACCATCTCCTCTAGTTCTCAGCAGCATCATGGCTTGTGTAATCAATTCCCTGCATTAAATTCCTTCTGTAGTAAATACTTGAAGTGGTTTCTTTTTCTTGATTGGCCTCTAACCGATCCACTGCTCCAAAAAAGTTTTTCTTTTTGTCTTTTACAGTGTTTTTTTCCTATGGTGCAGCCTCAGAAGTAGATATAAAATAACCCATTTCATGATCTAACTGAATGTCCCGATGGAGCAGTGTTATGTAGTGAAGAGAGCGCTGGGTTCAGAGCTTCCGTGATGCCAGAGACTGTCTCTCAGCTGGTCTTCTTTAAAATTTTTATGAGCATTTGTAGTTATTTCCAACATAGTTTCTTTCTAATTATAAACTCAGAATTGGAAGATGCAACCACAATTAGATAGAGTCAAGTTATGTAAAGCATTCATCTCATGTTGGAAGACATTAATGTGCATTTAAAGGTTATCCTCCGAGTGGCCAGGAAGTACATTTGACCACTGATAATACCCCAGGCATCCCAAACCTTTTTGGTTCTCCCTCGCTTTCCTACAGAACCAAGAACATGTTCCCTAGGGCAGCAGAAGTGTCACAGTACCTGTCTTATAGACTAACATGAGATGGATTTCAGTCATAAGAGCAGACAGTCGCCACTTCTCTTTTCTCCTGAACTCCCCCTTATTTGGGGGCTTGCCTTGGGGGAAGGAATCGCTTGATTCAAAATAGACTTGCCATGATGGAGCCTTTTCCAGTTTGAAAGATGCTGGGATGATCAGATATATTTCAGATTAATCCAGAGTAAGAATTCTTAATGCAGTGGCTATAGTAAGCATACTCAAAGGACTCAAAGAATGAATAGGTAGTATTCAGGTCCCTCACAGTGGACCTGTTCTTCTTTCGGGATACAGAGAGGACTGGGAACTAGGTTCAGCTTTCAGTGCTCCTTTGGAAACTGGCTCCTCCCCAATCCTTTGTAATCTGAGTTAGTAGCATGTGGCGGGGAGGGGCACTTGAGTCATAGAATTCTCATCCTCAGCATTGGATAGCCCAATGAAGGGAGCTAGGCAGACCTGGGTAAATATCCCAGCCCTGCCTCCCACTAGTTTATCATCTGAGATAAGTTACTTCACCTCTTTGAGCCTCAGCTTCTTTCTTGGTGAAATGGAGGTTAATGATAGCTATTTCCTAGAGCTTTACGTGGCACATAGCAAGTTCATAGTAAATGGTAGCTCTTTAATATATATTTCATCGTGCTTATCAGACAAAGGAGTTCGGAGTCAGGAACTCAAGATTACAGCTGAGCTGCAGAGGTTTGCTGAGCCCCCTAGCCTTTGCCAATATCAGTTAAAATTGACAGGGTTTTTAACATTACCATGCCTTGTGAATATTATGTTTGCTCGTTGTGATTTTCAGCTAGTCACTAAAGTTCTCAGAGTTCAGGGAAAATTTCAAACTTGATCAAGATGATAGTATATATACTGGAGTACTGGCACAGAATGTGAAGGTGACAGTATAGTGAGTACCCCCCTTTTTTTTCTTTTAAAGTTTGTTTGTTAGTTTGTTTATTTATTTAAGTAATTTCTACACCCGGCGTGGGGCTCAGACTCAGAACGCCGAGATCGAGAGTCACATGCTCTTCTGACTGAGCCAGCCAGGTGCTCCCTTTCTTTAAAACTGTCTTAAGCCATAAGTCAAGTTGGTTTCTAAACAAAAGTGAAAACTTGCTGTTACCATGTTTGCCATTTTTGATAGACAAATGCTACTTGTTTACTTTCAGCCTTCAGGGAGATAATTATACGCTTGCCTGTGGAAAGGACAGAATTAAAGCCGCAGTTCCATATCTTAGGAAATCATGTTTTCTGTTGGTTCATCATCTGTTATTAGTCCCTGCTCCTGAGGAGCCGACCTTAGAATATTATCTTTCACGAAAGACAGAAGTGAGGCATTAGGATTTTCACAGTAAAAGATTGTAATGACCAGTCATAGCCTAGGAGCTCTTCTTCGGGCCCATAACTTCATCTCTGTGGTCCTCAGTGCCTAGCATAGAGTCAGGCTCATGTCAGGCTCAAGCCTTCTTATCAAATCACGTACTGAAATTTGCCCTTTCATTAGTTGACTTGAGTTACATTTGACGAAGCTGAACCTCACTGTATGTGTCATATGTGGTTGAACACTCCGTAGTGGATCCTTTGTGTAGCCAATCAGTTTCCTGTTTTGTAATTTGAGTAATAAATGATACTCATACATAGACTGAGGAATTGGTTGCACAGTTGGAAAAGGGCCAAATCTGACATTTCTCTGCCCTCAGTATCATAATCTCCAGACGTGGACTTCAGCCTTGAGGCCCCAAAGGCTTATCTGAAGTAGATTAAATATCAGTTTTTCTGAATGTACAGGTTTTTGGTTGTTTTTTTTTTTTTTTTTTTTTTGCTTTTTTCTGTTTCAGAAATTCATGCGAAGAATCGCAGTCCAGTGGTTATGATCTCTTCTTTTCCCAAAATGGCCAGTGACATTTTCTTTCACGCTCCTCATTCTGCTGACAGACCATTTGGGGTTAGAAATACACAATCATTGTGTATCATGTTTCTTAAGTCCTTTGTCTTATGCATTTCCTGACCTAATGGCAGCACTGCCCAAACTGGGAGCGCTAACACTGTGACCACCAGATGTAGAAATCCTGCCCCAGGTCTGCCTGAGGACATCCTTGAAATGACAGTGCGTCTGTAAAGTGATCATGTGAGTGGATAGTTCTGTTTTTGCTTTTCGTAGTAATAACTGAGGGTTACAGTTAGGGTGCCGCCAAGGTACTTTTGGGTCAGTCAAATACTGGGTAGATGAACTTAACGTTGTCAAATTCCACCTTTTCAATTGCAGAGGTGAAATTTTCACCTCAGCGGTCAAGTGTGTTTTGTTTAGCTTTTTCTCGACTCTTTATATATGGCAACACTCTGGCTTAGTCTACCCGCTGCACGCCCAAGGACTGGAATTCTCTACTCTCTGTATCTCTGAATTTACTTTAAAATAATCTGCACACACCTGCTCTTTCCTTTCTCTAAACCACATTATAATATGGGGCCTTATGAGTGGAAAGGCCACTTTTGCCCTTGTGTGTGTGTGTGGGAATTCGCCATGAGCCTCAACTGAGCAGCTTTTCAAGTCCGATGAGCTCACTTTATTAGAGCTTGCTCTGTTGCCCTCTCCTGTTTTACAGCTGATTAGATTAATTGAATATGATTAATAAATTATAGTATGGCAAACTCAGAATTATCTGTGTTAATTAGGGACAGGGATAGCATGGAAAAATGAAATCTTCAGATGTTGCCTTTCCTCTTGGCTTTGCTTCTGCAGATGCCGCAAAGACGCGTCATGTGAGAGCAAGCTCACATTTCCTTATCCCTTGCTTTTTCTTCCCATGTGTTCTTTTGCAGGTGACAGCAAATAAACTGGAACTGAAGGAATTAGGGAAAGAGGGACGGATTTGTCCTGTCTGCTTGGTAGATAATGGTCGTAGTCTTCCGTTAAGACTCTTTCAGATGGAGTACGTGAATTAGTTATTTGGCGTGCTTTCTTTTTTAAAATACTTTCCCCCCCCAGAGAAATGGCATTATACTCATTTTATTTCTTTAGTCTAGAATTTGAAGTATAGTTGTAGTGAGTACTACTTCAACTATAGCATGTGGAATATTTTTTTTCCAAAATTACTGAATGTTACAGGCATAGTTCATTTATATCTTGTTCCTTTTATAATATTACGTTATAATATTATATTCCAAGTTCCAGTATTCCAAGTTTCTTTATCATCTTGATAATGACCAAGGATTACTTTTAATATATTAAAATATAGTTCTTTTAATACATAATATATCTATATATATTTTAAAAATATTCCTTCATGGTGAAAAAGACTCAAAGTCTTCAGTGGCTACTCTAGCATTGGGAAGTAAAGGGTGGGGATGTGTGGCTGTGTGTTATTTTCAAGGCAGCGTGTCTGTATCTGTCTAACGGAAGACATCATTCAGGGGTGCCTGGGGGCGCAGTGGATTGAGCCTCCGTGAGACTCTTGACCTCAGCTGAGGTTTCAACTCACATTGGGCTCCGTGCTGGGCGGGGAGCCTACTTAAAAAAAAAAAAAAAAAAAGGTATCACTCACTCTTAGGTATTCTGTGGTGGGAAATAAGGGTCATTGCCCTCCAAGACCCAAGATCAGACTGGAGACTTCCAGTGAGCCTTCTGTATCTTACTTACATGCCTGTCATTTGGGGCAGTCTCCTCCTGCTTATGACCTGTTAAAAAATATATTTTGTATTTGTAACTTCGAAAAACCTGCCTGAGAAAGACAGATGCTAACATTCAGTGATCCTTAATGCATTCCTCTAGGATTGGGAAAGAGCAGTCTATTTTGAAAGATGTGGGTAAAGGGAAACATAAAGTGAATAATTCTTTTATCCAAGATCGAGGGCCAATGAGCGGAAACTGTGCAGTTAGTTTTCTTGCTCTGATGCCTGGGTCCTCTTCTTTAATTATTGGGGGTGGGAGTGGAGAGCCTTGAATGGGGTGTTCCGCTTTGAAGTTGGTTTAATAAAAACAAGCTGATAAAATATAATTTAAAATGATTTTGGTCAATTTTAGAAAAATTATGGTATGCGGTACTGGGTGATTCTCTGAGCCATTGAGATATCAGAACAGCTTTTTAGAAATGGTCTCTTGTCAATATTGTTTAGATTTTCTTTCTTCCTAACCCCAAACACTGTGATTTGGAAATAGGGAACATAGTGATCAAATGGGAAGTCGGAGGGCAGCATATTGTGATAGCCCACTCATTTAATGCTTTGCTAGAGTTATCATTCATTCTTTTTTTTAAGATTATTTATTTATTTATTTGAGGGAGAGAGAGAGTGAGTGAGCAGGAGGAAGAGGGAGAGAGAAATTGAAGCAGAATCTTTGCTGATCATGACCTGAGCTGAAACCAAGATTCAGACGCTTAACCAGCTGAGCCACCCAGGCACCCCTCATTCTTTGTATTTGAAAAAGGTTAAAGTAACAATTAGGCGGAGGAAAAGGGAAACAAAAGAAAATATGGTGTATTCTAGTCCTTCATTACTCCAGACTGCATTCTGTAGATTTGAAACGTGAGTAAGAGAAGATCTAGGTTTACCAACTCCATTGGTATTGGGTGTTGGTATCATTGTACTCTGTTAAAAAGTCAAGTCAAGGGGCGCCTGGGTGGCACAGTCGTTAAGCGTCTGCCTTCGGCTCAGGGCGTGATCCCGGCTTTCTGGGATCGAGCCTCACATCGGGCTTCTCTGCTGGGAGCCTGCTTCTTCCTCTCCCACTCCTCCTGCTTGTGTTCCCTCTCTCGCTGGCTGTCTCTCTCTCTCCCCCCCAAAAAAAAAAAAAAAAAAAAAAAAAAAATCTTAAAAAAAAAAAAAGCCAAGTCAAAGAAGTAATACGTGGCAGAATCGTTTTATCATTCTCTGAAGTAAGTAAAATGTCTTAAGTACATGGAGGTGGATAGCCATATATATACATATACGTATATATGAGATAGCATAATGGGCCCAAGGAACTGTTTACTTCCTATGCATGTAAGGTTATAGTGCTGTTAACTTTAAACTTTTGTATTGTGAGGGAGGGATTTGTTTACAAATCAGGATGATATAATCATTTGTAGAAGTTTTTCACTTTTGATTGGGAAAAACTATATTCCGTTCATGCCATTTTTATTGATCTTTGTGTCATCCTTTTACTTGCATATACTCCATCTGTTTGTTTTAACCTTACTCATTAGCAATAGCTTATTATAATTACCCATCTGTCACCCTGGCTACAGTGAGCTGTAAATGCTGCTTACTTTTACTATACTTTTGTGGCATTGATGTTGGTTTTGATCAAGAAATGCTTTTTTGCTAACTAGATTCAGAGCACTGCAAGTTTGCAGTTATGTTTGTTTATTTTATAATCTCTGATCCCTTTCCTTTTATCTAGAGAAAAGTCAGTGGGAGAAGAAGGTGGGAAGGGGTGAGGTAGGTGTTGCAGGAAGAGATTATGGCTTTTGATGGTTCTTCTCTTCAGCCTCCCGCAATTTGGTACAGACGCTACCCCTTGCTCCCCCATTAAAAAAAAAAAAAGTTGGTTAACTTGGTGAGAAAAATTACTAGATTTTGTGTTTTGTACCAACATAAGCTGATACCTTTCCTAAATAAGTGATTTAGAGCTTTTCCTAAAAAATAATAAAATTATAGCTAAAGTTTATTTCAGCCCTAGTTGCTAACTGATCTATTACATCGATAAAATCTTTTTTGTTTTTCCTCTTTTAAGAACTCATATTCAAAGGGAAAAAATACATCATTTGTTTTTAGTTGCACCACATAATGTTGTTACTTAGTTATATTATTTTACATGTATTTTTTTCTTTTTAGCTTTCATTTGCCTCCAAATGAATGGAAAATATGATACATGGTCAATACTTGGAAAGATCTAAAGGATCAGTTTTACTGCATTTTTGGTGCAACCTCATTGGAATGTAGTTGTAATTTTTTCCAGTGATAATTCCAGTGACTTGGCGGTATGGTTTTCCCACAGCAACAGTGTGTCAAATCAGGGATTTGCTTTTCTATTTTCATTTTCTGAATAACCACAGTATTCCCTCACCCTTAAATGAAACGGACCTGACCCTGAGTTGTCAGAGACAAACAAGGAAATTCCAGGTTTAGGAAAGTGATAGTGACTCATACTGGAGGGGGTTGCCCGCTACAAAGGTAGTTTCTCAGAAACAGTGGCTGGAGCAGAAGAGATGCAGCTGGTTTCATTTGGGAGCAATGTGATTCTTGAGATGGTCATGAATTAATAATGGAGAAAGGAATGGAAATCTCAGAGACATTCCGAACTTTTATTCTTAAAGAAAGTTTAATTCATGTATTAGGCTTTTTATGAAAAGAGATTTTTTTAATGTAAAACATTTGTTCATTGAAAACCTCTAAAATCCACATTTTAACAACTTCAAGCACATTGCTACTTCCAGATTGAGTAACACTTAAAACACATTTCCTTTTGAAAATGCAAGATTTGCAAAAAAACTTGTCATGCATTCATTTGGCCATTCTGAAATGGTGAACTGAATGCTGGGTAATCTCTGCAGGCCCCTTAATCAGATTTAAAACGCTCAGTCCTTCCTAGGTGTTTCTGCGTACTTTATCTGAGTTGTAGCTGTGTTATTGCACCTTATTTGCTATTTTGGTTTGGGTTTTTTTCTGTTGTCATTTTTGTAGTTCTAGCATTGAAAACCTTCTGTTTGTCATTCAACACATAGCTTATTTAGCAGTTATCATTTGGTAGATAATGAGTTGTCATTTTGCCCTTTTATTTCCCAAAGACATTTTTTTAAAAAGATTTTATTTATTTATTTTGACAGAGAGACAGCCAGGGAGAGGGGGAACACAGCAGGGAAGTGGGAGAGGAAGAAGTGGGCTCCCAGCAGAGGAGCCCGATGTGGGACTCGATCCCGGAACGCCGGTATCACGCCCTGAGCCGAAGGCAGACGCTTAACGACTGCGCTACCCAGGCACCCCCCCCAAAGACATTTTATGGGTTAATTAGATCTTTGTAATTTAATCTATAAAGCCCTTTGAGACACTCAAATATAGACCTTACTTAAAACTGTTCTTATCTGCACTGTTTTTGTATCTGTTGCACATACATTTATGGCTCAAAGACGTAAATTCTTCCTAATTTCTAGAATTAGTTTATGAGTTTATCTTTTGTTGGTATGATTAGATCGAATGGGTACAACTGTCTTATGCCAAGAATGCCAAGAGTTGAATTTAATTCAGTAACAGATAGAAACTTTTTTTTTTTTTTAGATTTTGTCAGAGAGAGAGAGAACACAAACAGGGGGGAACGGCAGGCAGAGGGAGAAGCAGGCTTCCCGCTGGGCAAGGAGCCTGATGTGGAACTCGATCCCGGGACCCTAGGATCATGACCTGAGCTGAAGGCGGACCCTTAACTGACTGAGCTACCCAGGCGTCCGGACAAGTAGAAACTTTTAAAACAGTGTAAAGATGAGCAGCTTTTTCAGCAGGAAGGAGTAATATCTGTCACTATTAATTTACATCATAAATGAGGTTCAACTTAGTGCTTCCTATTCACAGAATAGAGGAACCAAAGAAATCTGAAAACTTGTCTTCTTTTTGGTATAGGTAGGTATCTTTTTAAAGGGTAGATTATATTTGCAGACCACTGTGATCATTTCAAACTGTTGTTAAATGCCTTCTAAGCTTACTTTGATGTTTTTCTGCTAAACTTTAGAGTTTCTGATTTTCAAAAAGGAAACCAGATTGTAAATTTGAATATAAACAAAACAAAAATTAAATGCTTCTGAATATATGCAACAAAATTGGTACTTGGTGAACATGCTTTTATGAACTTACAGAATGTGTATTTACAAAAGAACAATGCCTTGAACCCCTCTCTTTCAAAGTAACATTCTTTTTGTTTTTTGGGTTTTGGTGTTTTTTTTTTTGGAGGAGGGGAGGGGCAGCCGGGAGAGGGAGAGAGAGAATCTTAAACAGGCTCCACCCCCAGCATGGAGCCCGAAGCTGGGCTCAATCTCAGGAAACTGAGATCATGACCTGAGCTGAAATCAAGAGTCAGAAGCTTAACCGACTAAGGCACCCTGGGGCCCCAATCTAAGTAACATTCTTAACTTTATTTCTACTTTTACACGTTTTCTCCAAGTCCTTTCTTTATTTTGGAAAAAAACATTTTAAAGCTTCAATCTGTGACTCTTATTTTTTCCCATTCCAGTAATCTGTTTTTCTAATTAGAGATTTTAGCTCATTGTCTTAAAGTCAGCTACTCTAAAATCCCACTAATCTCCATGTTTAAAAAGTCCACAAAAAAAGCCTAAGCAAAGTGAGGTTGTCGAAGTTGCAGCACAGCAGTATCCATCTGCACTGCATCTTCATCATTAATAATAAAAATGTCAAGTAAGGAAGTGAAGGTAGCATTTCTTTAAAGTGGATTTCAATATTTGGGACACTTTTTTCTATTTCTGGAATATCTCTGAAATGTAAATAGACCAACCACATAACCCGTATTCTGATAGGTTGGGATCACAGATGTTTCTAAACTTTGAAACAAAGTACATTTTCCACCTTTAATTGTGAAAGTGCAGTGTTGGACTTCTGCTTCTTAAAGTGGGTCAAAGGGGATAGATAGGCTGTGTGTTTTTTTGCTGTTGATGTATCACCATGAGTAAACCCAGCATTAGAATCTTGCATTGCTCTCATTCATTGAAAGGCTAAATGTCCCAGAAATTTGACTTTTTTTTTTTTTTCATGGATTTCTTGGCTGCAGCCAAAGTGGACTTTTTATAAAAGAACTTGAGTGGGAACCAGGTGTGGAACATATCAGGTGAAGGTCCCAGCTATTTCTCTACCCCCCCAATTTTCCTGGGTCAGCCTACTTCCCCAAGTAACCCAAGACCGTTCTAACATAGAAGAGAGAGCTCTTTGTGTTCTAAGCTACAGGACCCACAGAGCAAAAATGCATCCAGATCACAGCGAGGCTGAAGGTCAGGACAGCTGGCTGGCTCCAGAGTTGTTGGGGCCAGGAGCCGTCCTTCTTCATACTCTTTCCACACTCCAGCACAAACCCAGGGCAACCTCCCTATGGTCTTGAAACAGAAAAGGTTGTTAGTAAATAAACATCTGTTGGCTGACTAATTCAACATCAGTGTAAAATAATTTTGTCAATCTGTTCCCTCTCCGTGTTAAATTATATCTAATCTGTGGAATGAAAGGGGGCCCAGTACTGCTCATTCCAAGCTCCTTTGCCCTGTGAGGTCTGGTAACTATGGACATGGGTCAAGTTCAAAGGTTCCTTTCCTCTGTTCTGCTGGCCAGGCCCTCCCTTCTTGAAGCTGCTTCCAACCACACTGCTGGTTTCTGAGAAATATCTGATAAGCAGTGCTTTAGGCAAGTGCTCACGCCAGAGCCCTCCCTAGAGCCTCACTGCCAGGTCTCTGCCGGCTCTTGTGAATGTGGGTCGCCCTGGACAATGCAGAGGCCTCAAGTACAACTTTACCTACTCCTCAGAGGTACAGGGCACAGCTCCCCACCCGTGTCCTGAGGGCCAAGGGAGGATATCCTCTTCCTTCTCCCATTGGAATGGAAAATCAGAACTCCTTTGTTCCTCTCCTAGAGTGCCACTCCCAACAGTGACCAAATGTGTATTCTTTCATTATTCTTAGCCCAAATAGAACCTTCTTTTTCCTCCAGGCAGGGAAGGAAATGCCCCTGAACTCCCTGCTTGAAATCTGAGCGGACAACACTCCTTGCTACCCCAAGCCCCTGATCTGCCCCCTTACTTTCTGAACTTGATCCAGTCTTCCTGTCATCCACACCTGGTCACCAAGGGCTCACAGGCCCTCTGTATATTGAACAACGTGGGGTGGGGTAGTGCCTGCTGTCCACTCTCCCCCCACTACTAGCTCCCACTAAATTTTTAAAGATGCCCTTTATCTCTAAATCTGGTTTGATTTTTCTGCTGTCATTAATGAATGTCTCCGGATATCATGTTTTCAAATAACTACTATTGCTTCTTAAAAATTAGGAACAGTTTCAGGTGTACAAAAGTACACCTAATATAAAACACTCCCACATTCAGTTACCAGCACGTGGTTTTAGGAATAATGAATGATTGAATTCAAGTCCCACTGAACCTCTCCTTAATCACCTCTCCTACCATTTCTCTTCAGAGGTGACAGCTACACTGATTTTGTTGGTAATCATTCTCATGTATGTTTTTATACTTTAATTATACATGAATGTACATATAAATGATACATTCTATAGTTTTGGGGTTTTTTGAAATTTTATGGGAATGGTTTGACTCTGGGAAATTACTGCAGTTGGCTTTTTTCACTTCACGTTATGGTATTAGATTCAGTCATATTGATACGTGTGACTCTGTTCACTGCTCCTGGCTATCCCCTGTATACCTAGGTATTCTCCAACTGGGGGCATTCCCATTGTTGCTAGTGTTTTGCTATGGACCCTTAAAGAGCAGGCCTCCTCCAGGGAGACATGAACGCTCTTGCACGCATCTCTGTGGAAGGCCTGATCTTTAAACGTCAAGTTTGATTTTAGAACCTTTTTTGAATTAGTCTTTGTGAATCTAGATAAGTTGCTGTATCTCCCTGGACCTCCGTTTGCTTAGGCACAGAGGGAGGACTGAACTAAACAATCTCTAAGGTTCTTTCCAAGCCTACAATTCTGTGACTCCTTTCCAGCTTGCTTCTCTCCCTCCTTATAGTGTATAGTGTGTATCAGTTATGAGCAACTGCTTAGCATGAGAATCAGTTCAGAGAAAAAAAATCTCTCTGTGTGTGTATTTAAATTCAAAATGAAAATGACTTTGAGTCCCATGGGAATGTTTTCTTACAATGTAGATTTCCTATTCTATTGACTTGATAAATATTAATGACAAAACTGGCACTGCTTTAAAGCCATTAAAAAGTTAATGTTGGGGCTTATTCTAGTAAACATGGAACGGTGTTGGAGTCTTGTCTCCTGAGCGTAGATGTTGGGCTGTGTTGCCAGCTGGACAGGCTGCATGAAGCCTGGTGGCTGATGGATTGCTCATGAGTTGGGATGACTCAGAGTCGTCATTTTGAACATGAGTTATTGTATTATGTGCTGCCAAGAAATGATGCTTTCTAAAAGATTGTTGAAATATGAAGGGCTTTTTTTTTACCTTACGTGTAATGCCCTTCAGAAACTATGTTTTTGAGATTGTATAGTCTTTTTAAATTAAAAAAAAGAAAAAAGTTGGTCCCTTCCTGCCAGAATGAGCTGTGATTCTTGCTGCTGTTGCTATGACAGCCCCTCCTTCTTTGCTGCCTTTATCATCTGAAGCTAGGGCACAGGCCGGCGCTTTGGAACTATAGTCTCAGGGCCTCTCGGTAGTGGAGGTCACGGCTTAGTGCAGAGATGTCCTGGCAACTACATGTGTTGCTCATAGTCTTTTTTTTCCTTCATATTTTCTGTTTGTGGCTGAACACTAGATGAAGTACTAGAGTTATTATCAAACCTTGGTAACCTACACGTCAGGGTAGGAATGATAGCTGTTATGATTTGTCCAGTTCATATAGCTGCGAATATAAAATTTTACTGATTGATAGATGGGAGTATTCTAACAGATACTGTGACCGATTCAACAGCTTTTCCACTTTCTCCTATTTTTAGCAGTCCTGTGGGTCAGGGAAGTGACCCAGTCCACAGATGGGTCTTGATTAATATAAATTTAGGGATGAGTTTAGATTAATCCAATCTTGGTGACTGCCCATGGCTGTGGTTGGTTCTGGAACTCAGCTTTAGCCCCTAGAACATGACATTCTCATGGTTATAATTCTAGAAACGAAACACAAAGAAAAGGTCACTAGAGGCTTTGGGGAAACATTTCCTCACTTTGAAGTGAGAGGCACAGGAAGATGATCTCTTTTCTTCTCAGTATTGCTGTTGTGGTCAGGAACCGTTATCAGTCAGGGGATGAAATTGATACTCCCACGAGGGCAGAGCCGAAGGAGGTACAGAGCCATGAGCCGGAACTACTGGATTGAGCCATCCCTGAACCTCAGCTCAGCACTGGGCTTATTATATGAGTCAACAAATTACCTTAAGCTAGTTTGATTTGAGGTTTCTATTATTTGCAGCAGAGAGCATCGTAATTGGTATAATTACATTACTATATCATGACTGGTTATTTTAATTCTGGGGTAGTCTCAGGAAGTTATCCTTTCTTTAAATTTAAAAGTGAATGTTAATCCCCCATATAGTCTGCTGCTGTTATTGTCAAACTAATTGTAATGTAAAGATCTTGATTTTCATATTGTAATAGATTTCTTAGCATTCTTACTATTGTTAATGTAGTATACTACGAAAACTTCGAACTTCCACGGTGTTCTTAGTTCTCCCCACACTTAGTAGAAAGTAACCTTTACTTACATAAGTGTATCTAATCTTTTATTATCTACTGTATACATGTTTCTGTATGCAACCTAACTAGCAAAGAGAGAATGGACCCCTTGCTTGATCTGAGAGCAATTCAGAGCAATATGTTAACAAAACCAAGTAACACGGGATTGAGCCAGGACTTACCATGTCAGGGATGGATATGGTCAAGGAGAGAGCTGAGGGAGGAAGGTGGGGAGGACCCATGGGTGGAGCGGCATCCTCAGGGAAGGCTGCCACGTGAAGTGGTCATGCACGTGCAGAGGGGAGGAGGTGTGGGGCAGCTGGGGGGAGGCTCTGAGGCTGGCAGGGTCAGGAGAGCAGTGCCTCCGAAAGGCTGTATTGCCAGGCAGGGGAAGTTGGACCCACAGCTTCTTAAATAGTGAGGTGCCATTACCACAGAGATGGTTAACAGTTACTCTCGCAGTGGCACGCAGGGGGTTAGACCAGGGCGAGATGTTGGCACCAAGTCCTGGGAAGTCGTTACCACAGTTCATACATCAGGTGACAAGAGCTGTAGGTTAATAGCATCTGAAATATCTTACATTTATATGGAATTTCAGAGTTCCCAAAGCACATTCAAACACGTTGTCTAAATTATCTAATTAGGTCCCCTCTCCCTTTTTTATGGAGGAAGATATAGAGGTTCAGAACAGTTCCAAACCTCCCAAAAGTTGTTAATGACGGAACCCAACCTACAGTCTAGGTCTTTGGACTTTCAGGTCTAGTGCTTTTCAATAATAGTATAAACGACATTTTCCATTATTAGTGAAATTCAGGTTGTGCTAATTTGACTCTGCTCTATGCATTTGTCTATCAGCCGGCCCCTGACAACAGCATAAACAAAACCTAATACCACTGCTCCCAACTCTTTTATAAGCACTGAACGCCTCTGAATAGTGAAAAGATGGTGAAGTATCACAGATAATGGTAGAATCTCCTCAAATTACCCTTCTAACAAATACAAAAAACAAAAGATTGGGTCTGGAGAAAGTTTCCTAAATGCTATAAATGGAGAGTGCCTGAGACTTTAGGGAGCCTCCAAGTGGCAGCCTTTTTGGGTGCTCTCAATATTTTATATGTAGAAACATTGTAGTAATGTAACTGTTAAAGGCTTTTCTCCCCACTAGAATAACTGCATTACATGTTTAAGTCAATTTAGCAGATACGTAATTGACACGTTTTCTTGCACTGTCATGGAAACAGCTTTTTTTTTTTTTTAAAGATTTTATTTATTTATTTGACAGAGAGAGAGACAGCCAGCGAGAGAGGGAACACAAGCAGGGGGAGTGGGAGAGGAAGAAGCAGGCTCCCAGCAGAGCAGGGAGCCCGATGTGGGGCTCGATCCCAGGACCTTGGGATCACGCCCTGGGCCAAAGGCAGACGCTTAACGACTGAGCCACCCAGGCGCCCCTGGAAACCGCTTTTAAGGGGTTCTGTACGGAATGCAAAAGCATAGAAAAAAATCTAAAAGCTGAGTGGCCAGATGATAAGGATTTAGCAAATCGCATCCAGGTTGTATTCATTAACTTGTCCCTTCAGAGAGTAGCAGCTCATTCCTGCTAAGTGTAGAGCATTCTGGTATTTGTCAAGGACTTTGTGGTTCTTTGTCATTGAAATTGCTGAATAAGTTTTGAACTACCATAGTTGGGGGGAAAACAGGTGAGGGAGGTTTGGACTTTTAACTGCCAGGGCCCTCAAACAACTTTCACGTGGTGCCTGTCAGGCCCATTTGAGTGCTAGTTACAGGTTAGAATCACCTGGAGAGCTTTTAAAATTACCAGTGCAACAGATCCCACTCTTGACCAACTAAGTCAGAATCTCAAAATTTGGGGAAGGGAGCAGAACTAGTCATAATAGTTTTTTAAAGTTCTCCAGGTAATCCTAAATTTCACGAGGGCTAAAAACCATTCTAGCTATTTCAGTTCCAGCCAGTAAGCTGCGAAAAACATTTATTAAAATGTACGTACGATACTTGCTAGCTGTATAAAATAAATACGTAAGTTTTCCCATCCCTGAGCTCAAATAGGCAGGTTTGGGGGCCTGGGGTTTTGTTTTTCTCCGTAGCCAGTTGCAGATCCTAAAGAACACGTGGCAGGAGATGGAGGAAGACATTCTAAAGAGGTCCCACGGCGTTTTCTAGGGAAGGATGGGGCAGGAAGGGTAAATCATTGTATATATGTATTTCAGGAAGCAGAAAATATGGCATGTTCTCAGTGTATCTAAATTATGTAACTTTGAGGGATGTGATCCATTTGTATCATAATAATGAGGCATATAATACATTGCATTTAACATGTGTGGGAATTCTTTGCAGAGTAATTAGCATTCCTTCCTTCAGCCTGTATTCAGAGGAAACATACCATTCACACCCTCTCTGTGTTCACATTTTCCAGTGCGTTGGAGAGCTTTTTTTTTTTTTCAATAGAAATCTTTGTCCTTTTCCTAATAAGACTTGGATTATATTTGGAGAAATTCAGCATTTCTTTCTCTCTTTTTCTGGCAGGAATTGATTTTAAAATCAGAACGATAGAACTAGATGGCAAGAAAATTAAGCTTCAGATATGGTAAGTAAAAAAAAAATAATAATTATACACAGAGTTTCTACCTTAATAGGGAATTACAGTGTGAATTGTGGTAAGTTAGAGGTAACTTGTGATAACTAAAACATCTTTACTTTATCAGAACCAAGGGGAAGTGAGTAAGTATTCAAAGGTGTCTCCACCATCGGAGAATTTATTCTTCCCGAACACTAGTTTTGTAGGAAGGAAACGAAAAGCTAAAGAGTGTATACAGTTTTTCACTGTAGTTGTTGCAGCTTTGAAATCAGATAAGGCAAAAGTAGTCAAGTGGTAGGAACCCTGAGCGGATTCTTCTGTGCAAGTACAGATCTAGGTTCTCGGTTCTGCCTCTCCCCTGAGGGCGTGGGCCAGTTGCTTTCCCTTCATAGGACCTGTTTTTCCTCATTGGTAAATTGGTTGGTTAGCCTGAAGACATCTGAGTTCCTCTCCAGAACTGACACTTTATCATTTGTTTTCATGTTTCTTCTCTTTAAATAAAAAAAATGAGGCCCACCGAACTGATCTAATGTGTGATGATGACAGCAGTAGAAAAAGCTTAGAAATTTAGAGCAGCCTAGATTAGGAAGGAGACAGGGCAAAATAGTAAAGTAATGTATATCAGCTTTTTCCGTAGGCTGTTTTTCTTCTTTGAATCTCAGAACCAGGATAGAACCAGAGCATTATATTGAAATCCACTGGTCCTTCTTTTACAGAGGAAGAACTTAGGACTTAGAGTGGTTAAGTCCATCCGAGGGTGTCTGTCTGGGTCACTGAGAAAGCTGGGACAGCTCCCCAGATCTGGAGCACCGTGTTAGCTTTATATATTAGCCTAGTGTCATGGTTCCCCATGTATTTGTTGGAAAACATGGTGAAGGTTACCACAGATTGCCCTTTTCATCTATTGATACTTAGTAAAAGGCCAAATATTTTAAAGATATAAAAAAAAAAATTTAAGGGAGAAGCAAAGAGAATTTCTGCCTCTGTGCTGACCAGTCCTGACCATGGCAACAAGAAGCATTTCCAGGAGCCTTTGGGCCGTCCGCTGGCAGTGAGCTAACGTAGAACTTTATATAACGTCATCGCACTGTTTACCAATACTCTCAGCCGCAAAATAAGACTCCATTCAGTCTTCATGACCTACATTTAGTATGGCAGCGTTTCTCCTCTACCCTCACTGCAGAGCTGGTTCTAAATCAAGTAGTGTGTTAGACCAAACTGTGGTTAGTGGGCTCAAGGGTGCCTTGGCTTCTGTTTTCCTCATGCTGTGTTTGCCATATACCAAACACGTGCCCTGGGTGGCTAACCCTCATCAGTGAGAGGATGGCAGGAGCAGACGACTGGTGGGAAGCCTGGCCCTGCCCTAACAGGCCAGCGGAGCCTCTTGCCTCTTCTGCAGAGTGACGAGGGTCCTACCACTACACTGGGCTGTGGTGGGCATCATGAGAGCACAGATGAACATAATTTGTAAGGTATATATAAATATTAGGGTATTTGTTAATGTCTTTAATTTGCTATATTTCCCTTGGGTCTCCATCTCTTGTTTGGGTTGGTGTGCATTAGACTTCTAGTGTCTTTCCACAAATACCTCTCTCTTCCCTGCAATTAAATTGTACAATTTAGTTTGCCTTAGTAGCACAGGGAGTGAATTAGTTCTGGTGGTGCGTGGCAGATTTAGAAATACTGATTTTTCCCAGATATCAAGGAAATTTGACTCCCTTTATAGAGATTGCTTCAATCAATGTAATGAGAAATCTTTGAATTTTTCAGAATGTATTTTAAGAGAATGCCATTAGCCAAAAAGTGAGAATACATGAACGTGTATATAATTTTAAGGTGGTGTTCATATTTTAAAGTCTTTGGAAACATTGTGAACCATTATGTGTGAAACTCTAGGCTCCCATTTAATCCCAGGCTCTATAGCTGACAAAGTTCTTGAGATCCATTTTAGTGTGCTCTGCTGAGCAGAATTCACACAGTAGTAAGTCCAGCCCAATTGCTTGCTTTGTACAGAAATCAGACTTTCAGTCAAGAGAGCAAAATGCCTTAATCATCAGGCATTTATAAAAAGAATTATAACTACTTGCAGGGGTCCAAGAATTTCAAACTATTCTCTCCCACGTGTGTTTGACTCATAGAACATGCCAGTTCCTAGCAGGGCCATGCATTTTCTTGTTGCTGCTTTTATCGTCAGGGTCCAAGTTTCCCACCAAAGTCATTGTGAGCTCCTGACAGGCCCCTGTGGCCACCTCCGCCTCCAACTCACAGACACACAGCAGGTTCCCTTTGCGTCTCTTTCCCCTTACCCTTGAAACCACTGCCTTTGTGAGCCGACCAGAATTCTCTCCACCACTTAAGTTCTCTCCTCAGTGATGCTGGTGATAACTTTTAAAACCACTTACTCCTTTGTTTCAAATTTTAGGGACACAGCAGGTCAGGAAAGATTTCGAACCATCACAACGGCATACTATAGAGGAGCCATGGTGAGTGTGTTTTAGGGTTTTGTAACTCTTCGGGTGAAAGTAAAGCATGAATATTCATTCGTCAGATTTATAGGATCCCAGCTAGAGTCTAGTACAATGGGGGAGATAGGTTTTGGGATGTGAAAACAAGACATTTAAAGGGTTTTGTTATGTTCTGTGTTTAGTAATGCATGCTTTGACATTGGTCTTCATAATATTCATCAGGTAATTAGCTTGTAGATGGTTTGGAACTCCTCCACACGTTCTGAGCGATTGTAAATCTTAGTGAAAGCTGGGAGACCAATTAAAGACGATGACCGTAATTCAGGTAAAGGCTAATAGATGAGAATATGAATAAGGCTATGCGTGGGAGTTGGTGGGCGGGGAGGGGATCAGGAGATACTGTGGTCGTTGGGCCTATAGGACTTAGTGGCTCCCTGGCTGTGAGGAGGTAACTCCCAGGGGTCGGCCTGGGCTAGCTGGCAGGGTTGTATTACCCATTATCAGAACAAGAGTACAAAGAGGAAGACAAGATTTGGATGGGACAAACAGAACCTTGTGTTTTACTTAGTTGAGTTTTTGGTGAGCACATGGGACATTTGGGAGCTGATACTGGTCATTGGTCTCCAAAGCCCAACCGACCCTATCTTTCTGTTTGGCTTCCTCTTGTGCCCTTCTCCCATTGGATCTCTGCACTCTTACCAAGCTGTCTCTCTTTCAGTCAGTCCAGTGGGTTCTGGGCCGTTCTGGTCAGCAGGGTACTGACAACATTTCTGCTGTGTGCCAGGCACAATGGGCTTTCCCTCTTCACCCCAGCCTCGGCCCCATGGCCCAGTTCAAGTCTACTCAGACCTCAGGTCTTGGCTTTAATGTCATTTTTTCAGGGAAGCCTTCCCCGACCACCCCAGCCCCTAGCCAGATTAGATCCGCATTTGTACTGAAACTCCCATACTTCTTCATTGCAGCTGTCAAAGTTATAACCCATTGTATAATTATTGGTTTATTGTTTTCTTTGCTAGCTGTCCATGAGAGGAAGGGGCCTTGTCTATCTTGTCCACTGGTAGTAGCACAAAGTATAGTATCAGGCATATAGTGGGTGCTCACTAAATATTTGTTGACTGGACGGACAGCTGGGTAAATCTAGCACTTAATACAGGAGTGCGGTCTGGTGATACAGATTTTGGAATAGTTAGCATACAAGCATCAGTTGATACATTTAGAAAGTAAACCTTTTAGAAATACCAGACATGAGGGTGTTTAAAAATATGATGACAGTGCCTCTCATTAAACCTGTATAACAAATGTATTATATTTTAAGTGTCTGTGATTTATGTAGACAGATAGTGACATTTTGATCAGCCCATATAAGAAGAAATTATTATTTTTATTTTTTATTTTTTTAAGTAGAAAAAATAATTTTAAAGCAGTTTAGTTACGATCTTAGTATAGGAGTAAGAAGCAAGACATTTCTGGGGCGCCTGGGTGGCACAGCAGTTAAGAGTCTGCCTTCGGCTCAGGGCGTGGTCCCGGCATTATGGGATCGAGCCCCACATCAGGCTCCTCCGCTATGAGCCTGCTTCTTCCTCTCCCACTCCCCCTGCTGTGTTCCCTCTCTCGCTGGCTGTCTCTATCTCTGTCAAATAAATAAATAAAATCTTAAAAAAAAAAAAAAGCAAGACATTTCTACTTGTAATAATAAAGTACACAACAGAAGTGATTACCTTTTTCTCTTAATCGCTATCTCTGTTTTAACTTAAACACTCTTTTAGCTCCATTTGGTGCTGATTCTTATCATATGCAGTCAGGTAGAAAGGGTGTATCACCTTTACCATAATCACTAATTCATTGAAGGTTAACAGTAAAAAAATTTTTCAGACTCTTTATTTACATGGTGAGACAGTAGAAGAATTTATTTATTTTTCCTTCTTTGTACTTTAAAATTTTTATTATAAATCCCTTTTAATTAAAAAGACAAAATAAAAGGCAAACAAAAGATTTCTGGAAAGTAGGAGTATACTGACATTATATTCTATAACTTTAAATATATGAAGTACTAAATAAAGATTTTTCTTACAGGGAATTATGCTGGTCTATGACATCACAAATGAAAAGTCCTTTGACAATATTAAAAATTGGATAAGAAACATTGAAGAGGTATGTATGGAAAGAGAATGATGATACTAGAGAGGAGTCCTGCTGGGTGCTTGCAGAGGGTTCCTTCTGTCTCTGGAAGAGGCGGCTGAGCCGCTGAGAAGTAGGCCAGGGGCAGGTCAGGCCCCTCGCTCTGAGGAGCAGAGACAAGTGATGTCTGGTGCTGCCCGTCTGACCGCTCTGTCAGACGAGGGCTGCACACAGAGGGCGGTCTCACCGAATTGTAAACTTGGGCCAGATCTTGAAAATAAGTCCAAGTCCCCATTTTACACATGAGAAAACTGAGGCAGAAAGAAGAGACTTGCTTGTGCTCCTCTAGCTTCAACGTCTCCTAGCTTCTTGCTGTCCAACTGGCAAAGACATCTCTCTATTCCAGCAACTGTCATTTTTTCCATCTAACATTTTCTCCATGGTAGATATTTGAAATCTGGTTTAATTCCAGATTGACTGGTATTAAGATTTTTGGGGAGGGGGTGCCTGGGTGGCTCAGTCGTTAGGCGTCTGCCTTCGGCCCAGGGCCTGATCCCAGAGTCCTGGGATTGAGCCCCGCATCGGGCTCCCTGCTCCGCTGGGAGCTTGCTTCTTCCTCTCCCACCCCCCCTGCTTGTGTTCCCTCTCTCGCTGGCTGTCTCTCTCTCTGTCAAATAAATAAATAAAATCTTTTAAAAAAAAAAAGTGGTTTTTTTTGATGTCTTTGACATTTCAGAAAGAAATCTGACTTTAAAAATCTATTGTACACATTTATATTAACCTACATGATTTCATGTTTTAAGTAGTTCAGAATCCAGAGTACCTTCCTCATTGGCTCGCTCAGTACTGTTTCTTCCTTCTTTGACCCAAACTAATATTTGGAAGTTTTGTTGTCACATAACTGGAAGTTTTATTTGTTTGTTCACGTACAAACAAAGGCATGAGAGTGAAGGCTTTTGGGGAAAAAGTTTGCATAGGTTCTTATGCCGTAGTTTTTCGCTCCTCCCATCTTTTAAATTTTTCCCTGCATCAGGCCTTGTGTTGAGCAAAAGATTATTTGTCGTCTTATTAAATTTATGGATATGTTTCTGACAGGTTAGGATTTGTCTACTGAATAACTGTGTTTTGCTCAGGCTGTTTTTATAACGTACTATTTTCTCCCTGCAGCATGCCTCTTCAGATGTTGAAAGAATGATCCTGGGTAACAAATGTGATATGAATGACAAAAGACAAGTGTCAAAAGAAAGAGGAGAGAAGGTAAATTTGAACTGAATGCATAAAGATTGGACGCTATTCATACTAAGCATTTATTTTCTTAGTATTACTTAATTATTGATTTCAGTTTGAAAAATACCTGTATTTTAATCCTTTAAAAAAAACAACAAAGAGATGTAATCCATACTTGAATGGTATGATTAGTATTCGAGATCCAGCTCTGTATACTGTGTAGTCATGACTCATTCCTGAAGAATTTGCTGTTTTCTGGGAGATACAAATTGGTCCTTTTTCACATTCCTGCAGCTTAGAGCTCGGGCTATTTCTTCCATATCTGTGTGAAAATGCCCAGTTTTAAAGGTCAAGAAAATCATTCTCTTCAAATAAAAGTGATTGGATAGGTGAAGGTTAAACAGGAATCATATTCCAATTCATTATTTTTTTCCTAAGAGTATTTTACGCCATATTAGATTTAGGTCATTGTGGATGAACTGCTTGTAACTCATTAAGCTGTGGACGTCATTTATAGGCGTTTCTCTATTTCATATCCTGCAAAAAAGCAAGAGTTTATTACATGTACATATTTACTTCTGTGACATTTTCAAAATTAACTTAGAGGCTTCAGTTTTTAAATCTTGGAATTTTGCTTTGGCCTTTTTTTAGAGATGCATGCAAAATGTATTTTGTTTTTAAATCTGACTGAAAATTTTTTTCCCCTAAGAACATTCATTTAGTCTTGTTATTTTAAATAAACTGGGAGCTTTTGAGGAGTAGATGGAAATAGAAACCAAATAAAAACAAAAGCAATGAGTACGTGGTATTTTCAGCTTTCATTCTTTAATGTACCAATTTATTAAAAAATAATGAAAAATCAGTATAGTAACTGTTGGAGAGTTGTACTTTGGTAGCAGGTGAAAGGGGTCAGTGAATCCCAAATTACTGGTAGGAGCAAGTTATCTATCTCACGGTTTTTCTTATAAGCATATTAGAGAACTGAAGTATAATAGAAAAAAAGAATAACTTAAGTCATGTTTTGAGTGGAAGCACTGCCATTTTACTTATGATGGTTAAGTTAGATGTCTACATTTCAAACACATAGAAGAAAGCAAAGAAATTTGAGAACCACAGGAGTTTTCAACTAGATCCTCTCCCTTTGGGACTTTGAACAACCTAGAAAATGGAAATGCTTTATATGTTGAAGCAACTTGAATGGAATTTAAATGTTTCTGTTTGCCTTTCAGTTAGCAATTGACTATGGGATTAAATTCTTGGAGACAAGTGCAAAATCCAGTACAAACGTAGAAGAGGTAAGAAAGAAACGTTCGGTGACCTATTATGGGGTAACATTAGAGCTTAGGTGCCTGTGTTCAAGCAGCTCTCCAAGACTTGTCGTTTTCTTAGTGAATGCCTTCTGTGAGCTCCACCTCCCTTTTGCGAACTTCGTGCTTTTGACTTTTATGCGGACCCAGGTTCTTGAATTTCTAGCACCCAGCCCCCACATGGGCTGTATGACATTGCTCAATTAAGATTCACTGTGCAGAAGGTAGAAGTTCCATTCAAGTTCAGCTCTGCCCTTTGTTTGGGAAGCCAGAAATGCTGCACTCGCCGACCAAGCACAGTGTTTTCTGCTCATTTATCATGGTTCGTGTCATCCTATAGTAGCCCGTAGCAGGGGAATCTTAATTACTTTCATGTCTGTACTCTCTCAAGAGAGAATTTAACTGATTATTGAACAGATTCCCTTAGATTAAGCATGATACATTGTAACACAACAGCATTTAGTAGAAATAAATGTGTTTATCAGAGAGTAGTTTTAATAAATTTCCAGTAAGTGAATTGTTAAAGAAACCCCAATCATCTAAAGTCTTCTAAGAATAGATTTTCTTTACCAAGGGCAGAGTTGTTGATAATATTTTCTTTTTTAAAAACATTTTTTAGGGATGCCTGGGTGGCTCTGTTGGTTAAGGGTCTGCCTTTGGCTCAGGTCATGATCCCAGGATCCTGGGATCGAGTGCAGGATCGAGTCCTGCATCGGGCTCCTTACTCAGCGGGGAGCCTGCCACTCCCTCTGCTTGTACACGTGCTCTCCCTCCCTCCCTTCCTCTGTCTCTGACAAACAAACAAATAAAAAATAAAACATTTTTTAAACAGGTTGTAAAAATGATACATGTGTGTTAATACATATAATTCAATAAACAGTAATACTGGTGGTTTTGTAGACATTTAATTTCTTGGGCTGCCACCACTCACCATAACATTATGGCTAAAAATCAAGATTTAAATGACTTTATTGGCTAGGGGACACTGATCAGAACTTTTTCTTTGTTTTCAGTAACTCACACTCATTTTTTCAGGTTGTCTAATGGATGTTAGGAAACAGGAAGCTTCTGTTGGTGTATTTACACAAGCTAGAAGAGCCGAAAAATGCTTCCTTCTGCTTTCCACGAAAGGGTTTCCTTCCATCAGAAAGAGGGGAGCCTCTTAAGTAGAAACAGGAGAAAATTTGTTCACTGAGATGGCCCAGATAGGGTTGCTCGTACAAAGTGAACTCCATACCCTGGCCTAATGGAGCAGTTTTAGGTCCCTGTTCGTGGCTGCACCCTGACTGCATCTGTGGCTGACAGAGAGCTTTGAGTTATGGAAGTATAGAGCTGAGAATTGCTCGACCTGCTTGTTCTGACCAGCTATTCGGGAGAAATTAGCAATTTTCCTAGAGTTTGATTTAATGTACTTAGCTTTTCATAAAACCTGGGATGGTCTTCTTTAGAAACTTAGATTCACAGGTGACCAGTGTGACCATGCAACATTGATAGTAAGTGATGATAGTGGTTATCATATTGTTTCTATACTTGAATAGACATAATCCTTCTGCCGAACATCTTTGGGGGCATCAGAAGTGGTTGGGAACAAAGAGACTGACAATTGTGGGTTTAGCATGGAGACACCCGAAGACTCTTTAAGAGTCTTGGCTCTCTGTAGAGAGACCCCTGGCTGGCTTAGTCAGTGGAGCATGCGACTCTTGATCTTGGGGTTGTGAGTTCAAGCCCCACACTGGGTGTAGAGATTACTTAAGAATAAAATCTTAAAAAAAAAAAAAAAAAAGTCTTGGCTCTGTAGAAACAAAGTAGAGGTGATAGAATCAAAAAATGTTTCATTTGGGTCAAGACGCACTAGACACTGTCACTGAGATTAATCGGATTTGTCCTCCTTCTATTTGAACTGATTTCCACGGTGGGGAATTTAGCTGAACTAAGACATAGAAGATGATATAATTCTCAGGTGCAAGAGTGAAAGCAATTTGAAAGAGAAGAGATTGGGGATAAAAGGTAGGGATTTTTGTGAAAACAGATTCTAGAGCTTTAGGTAATACGTAATTATTCACTCAATTATTAAACAGATATTCGGCATCTCCAGGACAAGACCCTGTGCCCCGCTTTGAGGACCTGGGGTGACCTAGAGCCTCTGCCCTGCCAGGTGCTTTTGGTGTACTGAGAAAGCTACCAAGTGTCACGTTGGGAACTTGTGCCAGATATTATGTGCAGAAAATATTTGATGAATGAATGAATGACAGGTGTTTTTTTTTTTTAATTTTACTTATTTATTTTAGAGAGAGAAAGAGTGTGCATGTGCGAGCAGGGGGAGGAGCAGAGAGAGAAGGAGAGGGAGATGATATCCAGCAGACTCTGCACTCAGCGCAGAGCCTGACCTCGGGCTCAGTCCCACAACCCCAAGATCACGACCCGATCCAAAACCAAGAGTCGGATGCTCAACTGACTGAGCCACGCAGGCGCCCCATGAATGACAGTTTTAAAATACTGGAAAGTGTTTATGATACTGTTGAAAAATAAGATAAAATATTCAAGTGTGTACTATGATTACAGTTACGTTCTTTTCTCAATTAAAAAGTGCCAAATAATGTTTTTTAATGAAATAATGAAAAATCCTACATTTCTTTTTTAAAATATATTATAAACATATATTAATAAAGTCTTTGGTTTACCTTTAGGCATTTTTTACACTTGCACGAGATATAATGACAAAACTCAACAGAAAAATGGTTTGTATCACTTATAATTTTTATTTTCATTATGCTCTTTGTTAAATTTGTTTTCTTATTTTTGCTGTTTATTTATTTGGTTAAAAGGATAGGCCTGATTATAACATATTCACATTGACTCATTTTTTTCCTGACTCACATACTCACCTGGTTGAACTTTGATTCTTATTTCTGTTTCTTCAAGTTTCTTACTTCTGAACTGTGGCTGCTTCCGTTCTTTCATCTGACTCTGTAGGTGGTCTTTAATGGAATTTTTACCAGAATAATTAATGACACAAATTAAATTTTTGCCATTAAATTATCTAGTTTATAATGTGACAGATATTTATATCTATATATAATTATAATCTTAAAGTTGCTAAAGTTCACTCAAATTAGAAATAATGTCAATGATGAATCATTAGCACCACCTTGAAAGTTTGTTTTCATCAGAATCCTGAATATAATTGTATACCTTCTGTTAGCACCTGTTCTTACCACTAGCAAGAGGATTGCCTATCCCAATATCTTAACATCGTTTCCATCATTACCCTTGAAACTTTACACTCCATTGGCTATAATTCCTCTGAACTGGAAATAGGAGCTTCCCATCTGATACATTATTAATATAAAAGGTGCTATCCTAAAAATATGTTTCTCATTTTAACCCACCATTTCCAATGATACAGACAACATCAGAGCCTAAGGAGTCTCCTTTCTAATAAAATACTCTACTGAGTACACATTTGTGGTTTGGTATTTGGACGCTTTAGATAATTGGGATGAAACTTGTATTTCCTGGGTAACTTTATCCTCCCTTTTCTAGAATGACAGCAATTCATCAGGGTCAGGTGGACCAGTGAAAATAACAGAGAACCGATCAAAGAAGACCAGTTTCTTCCGTTGTTCGCTACTTTGATGAACTCTTTCTGAGAGACTGCCGCACACCTAAAGGACCCTTTCCTGCTTCTCTGAAAGCACAGGTCAGCCAGCCTCAGAATCACACCGCCAGGCTGCTGCTGAGAGCACCACTGAACCTAGACTTCTCGACACAGAATGCCACGTGGATTCCAGCCTCATGGCCTATCCAGATAACAGGCTCCTTTTTTCAAACACGGAAGCAATGAAGTGGAGACATACGCAGGACCTAACTTGTTTTTCCTTTGGTTTGTCTCAGAAGCTGCTATCTTTTCTTTTTCACTTTGCACATCAGTGTTAGCCTGTCCCTGCTACAGCACGGTCTCAGACTCATATTTGCACACTTTTGCCTCGTTATAAGTTCTAGACAAATTTGTGCACTTGGGAATGTTTGAAAAAAGTAAAACATTTAAAGCAGAGGTTAACATACGAAAATTACAAAGTGTTTGGTCTGGGTCATGTGGCCAAATGTGATTGCATTGATAGAATTTTTTTAAGGGCTCTAGTTTGTGATTTCCTTAAATCAGAATCCTTAAATTCTGATAAAAGTGATCTTAAAAATTCATAAAAAATGTCCATCTATTCATCAGAGACCATAATTCCTTTATTTCTTCAGATTGTTTAGAGTTTTGTTTCATTCCTGACCTTTTTGCTGGAGAGTTTGGGTAGCTTTTTTAAGTCACTTTTTCAATTGATTACCTCTCTCTGATCAATAGAAGCTACATTTGGAAATCACCTTAATCTAGCATTTCCTGGTGTTTGTATTTACTATTCTTTCCTATGTTTGACCTGTCGTAACCACTCAGTTATTGAAAACATAACATATTTGAACATTGTTGTCTGTTTCTAATTGTGATCTTCTTGAGCTGAAATTTTACATAGGCAGAGAGATGTACCATTTAGCTCTTATTTTAGCATCTTATTGTGGTTCTGTCACATCAGCATCGTAATATATGCAATATATTTTTTCTTAAGTTCACTCTTTAGCTTGCTGGTTTTGTTTATAATACCCAATCCCTACTGTGATCCCTGTCTGCAAAATTTAGCAAGTATTAGATTTAGATTTTTGTTTGTAGAAAGCTTACGTATCGGGAGAGAGATTAACTTGTTGATGTAAATCTAATAGAGATAGCTCTTGGTAATGGCGAACAGAATGATTTTTTTGTTCTGTTTTTACTTGGGCTTCTTTTCTTTCTTTCTTTCTTTCTTTCTTTCTTTCTTTCTTTCTTTCTTTCTTTCTTTCTTTCTTTCTTTCTTTCTTTCACAAAGGTAATTAGACATAGTGCAGCCTCTAGGAAAAGTCTTGCCTTTTCGTTAGAGAAAATATGAGCAAGGTTTCCATTTTAAAACAGCTGTTGTTGAATGCGTAGAACCCAGTTCCATCTGTTCAGGTTTGTTGTTATAGAACTCAGTCCGGTCATCTGGGCCAAAGCCAACCAAAAGCTTAGCTGCCTTTCTCACCAGACACTGGTACTGGTATACCTTTTGTAGATGAAACTTTCACGTAAGAAAAAAAAAAGCTATTTAGCGTTAACTTACGTGCCAAATTCAGATCATCGTGTTGTTATTCTAGCCTTCACTGTCACAATACAGAAGGGAGTAATGAACAGGTGATTAGGGACATGAATTCTGTCAATAATTGTTCTTCCTGTTAGGCCTTTTTTGTTTCTTGAGGGTTACCATCATGCTTGATGGTCGAGAGTGGAGACGAAAACGGAAGTGGATCGCTTGTCACCACAGAGCATTGCGCTTTAGATTAAGATGCAGCATTAGAGCACTTGGGCCGGTCAGACCCGGACTACTTGTTGGGAAACTTATGTATAGTTAAGCAGCAGCAGATATCCCAGAGCTATTTTGGATGGATACACTAAAAATGTTGACAAATTTCAGCCTTCCTGATTTTTTTTTTTTTAATTTACCTATAGGCCTACAGGCACCTGTTGGTGTCCCAGTATAATCAGTAGTTGCTTGACTGAAAGTTGATTGTACATCTACCATTTTAAAATTAGATACATTTTTGGAAAGAAAAACGTAATGTCTTAGAAACATCTTGTATTTACTAATTTTCTGAATAAGATCCAAGCAGTTAAGCTTTCTGAATGGTAACGAAGTACTTTCTAAAAGGCAAGTGCTATGACACCATGTATGAATGTAATTCTAGTAATTTACCTCTGACTATTTGGTGTCTTAACACTTTGGTTTATATCTCAGGGGTTGTCTGCAAACCAAAACTGACATATTCTGTGGTTAGCTGTTTTTTTTTTTTTCCAACACAGTGTTTTGCTTTTGTTTCATTCCTTCTCTCTCCTTTTGTCTTATGTGGGTTAATAATTAGTCTCCATGAACTTCCCTTTGAAAGAGCCTGTAAAAGTTAGATGAGTCTTAAAGTGCTCTTTGAAGTAGCAGCAATTTGGGGGTATATGCTCTGTTTATAGAAATAAATTGTCCTTGCTATTTTCTTACATTTAGCTTTGCTAAATTGTATATAATTTGAGCTAAGACCATAGGAAATTCACTTTCTGCATGGTAAAATGACCCAATAAATATTCCACTTTGCTTAATAATGTACATATAGTGCATTATTTTTTCTATTTGTAGATGAATTTAGTGACATAATCGTCTGTTCCCTGCTGAAACTGAAGAAATCTAGTTTTGTGTGGACATGTTTGTGGTCTTATGGATAAGGTACATGAAGACTTCTGCAGCGGTATTCGTGGTTCGGTGGCTGCACTTTATTATCAGTGTGCTAATTTTTGACAATGATTGGACTAGACCTTTTCACCTAGAGTCTGAGGATATCAGACACTGAAAATGTGCTGTAACTCAGTAGCATGTAAACCAGTTGATTGTACACGTTTCACTGGGAATTTATTTTAGCTGTTTTACTTCATGCAGATGACGAGAAAATGATCCACCTGGGCCTCGGGTACGAGGTGCCGCAGGGCTCCTTACTATTTACACGAGCACTTGTGCAGTCTCTGTTATAAATGGTCAGAAGACTATACTCTTTACTTTGAAGGACTGTTTTTTAATTATACCTCATTTAGCTAACCTGTATTCTAATACCTGGTAGAAAACCGGTGAGCCAGCCTTTAAGCATCCAACACCATTTAGATTATATGTTTTGTTTTGGACTAAAGACATCATTGGAAAAGGTAGGAGATAGTTTACTCTAGAATAGAACATACATGTCCTATCCGCTAGTGCAAACAAGGTATGATCTCCCTGTCTCCATTAAGAAATTTAGCTGTGCAATATAGATGAACGTTTGCAGAAATTTCTAAGTAAGAGATTATAACTCCATTTTACAGATTCTGAATGCTGAGAATCTGTTTTAAGGCTTATAAAGTTTTTCCTGTGAACAGTAAGTGATGCATTTAAGCAGATTTTTTTTCTAGTTCATGACTTAGCTTTCTTTATAAATTTAGTACTTAATCTTTAAAAATGAGCTTCTAAGCTTCAAATTTTAAAACAGCATTTCATTATGTTGGTTTACTTATCTCGGATTTTAAGCACTCATTTCTGCCATCAGGTTTTTTAGAATTTTTCTTTTAAAAGAAAGGACATTCCTTTTCCCTCCTTGTTACATCCAAAGAAGGGAGGGAAATGGAATGTCAAAAAAAAAAAAAAAAAAAAAAAAAAAAAAGGAATTCCTTGTCCTAGAGGGACCTAGAGGGAATATGCTAATAAAATTTTAAATCCCAGCACAATTTTACAGAGAATCGGTCTTTTTTTCTTTTTTAAGACTAATAAAATTATCGGGAGTCCTGTTCAGTCTGAAAAATTTCTGAATGACTGAAACTTACAGAAGTGAATATCAGCAAACAATTATTTTAGGGATATTTTCAAATTTTACTTCATTTTTTGAAATGCTTGTGCCATATGTGATTGCATTTCTTATTGCCAAGAACTAATAGAACTTCTTGTTTCATTTTCTTACCTTTTTAAAAATGTGAACTTAATTATTATAATTCATTCCTATGGCCTTACAGATGGGTTTTATTTTGTTTGTTTGCAGCTGACACTGCAGTTCCTTTAGTGCAAAATGCCATAATAAACTATTTGACTAAAATCATGCCCCTAATGGGAAATTTCTAGTTTTTCCATAGAATTATCCTTCTGTGTATGTTTCAGCATATTTTATTTTTGCTTCAACAGCTTAATGTGAAAAGCTCCTGCAGATAAAGTGAACCTGTCATGTGGTTAATCTTGTTTAAGCCAATTCATTAACTGTATACTGATACTGATGCTGTGGTTTGTTTTTGTTTTTTAAATGGATTTTATTCCAGGTGAACTTTTTTTTTACAATAATGTTCGTCTATAATAAAAACTACATAATGAAAATACTCATGACTCTGAAATGAATTGCACATTTAAAAAATGTTTCTTCAGATTTGCTAAGTGATTCAAACCATGGTAGGCTTGAGATATTTGAGCAAACTTATGTGACTTAGGGTTGTTTAAAGACTCAGAAGAATGGTCGGATCTTCTCATACCTAGATCAGAGTACATTGAGGTGATTCTGTCGTAGAACTGCAGCCTTGAATTGATCATCCTTCCCTTCTTAGTCCTCCCAAGTTTAGTTTCTGTTGTTTGGTTTTCACTTCCAAATAACACAGATTGAGGCCCCAGCCCTATCACTGTTCTGTCGCAATGCTTGTGCACGTTCCCGGCCGTAGGCTTTTGTGTTCATCCCCACCACCATTTTGAACCTTCACGGTTCTCAAACTTTATTCTTGGTAGACAGGTCTTTCAGAAAGCTCCTGCCTCTCAGAGAAGAGCATCAGTCACAAACGAAGTTCTTGGCCATCTCTTCATCTCTTAACCTATAGCCTACCATGGGCTGGTGCCCAACACCACCCTCATCCTCACTCCTTCCTTTTGGAGCAGAAGCATCCCTTCTCTTCTGTGCTTTTCTCACCACTGCCTCTTCTCTGCACTCATCCTCCCACCTCTTTCTCTTCCACCTTCACACTCTTAGCCCATGCTACACCTGTCCCCTCAGCATCTAAGCATCCTTAATCCTGCAGTCCTTGGCCTCGTGTCTCTCTCACCTATTGCCCTTTTTCCTCTTCTTCCTGTTGTAGCTAAGCTTCTTCAAAGAGTGGCCTACAGTTACCATCTTCACTTTTTCATTTTTCATTTGTTCCTCAGCCTGCTCCAGTTTGGCTCCACGCACTTCACTGACATTGGGCTTACAGTGGACTAGTTGCTGAAGTAGCAGACAATTTTCAGTCCTTATCTTGGTTAACCTCTTGGCGGCATTTGACCAGAATATGTCTTCCTCCTAGAAATGTTCTCTTAGCTTCTGTGACAGTATTCTCCTGATTCTCCACTTTTCCAAAAATAATTTCATCCTTCTTCACGGCTCTTAAATGCTCATAACTTCTATGATCAGCCGAATAATGGCCCCCAAGGATGTTCATGTCCTGATCCCTGGTACCTGTGAATGTTACTCTACATAGCAAAAGGGACTTCACAGATGTGGTCAAATTAAGGCTTTTGAAACGGGGGGTTGTCCTGGATTATCAGGGTGGAGGACATGTAATCCCAAGGGTCTTTATGGGAGGGACACAGGAGGAGTTGGAATCAGAAGGAAACTACGGGATGACAGAAAGAGAGAAAAGGTGTGATTGTGCAGGCCTGTGAGCCAAGGAATGTAGCCTCTGGGATCTGGAAAAGGGAGGGGAAGAGTTTCTCTCCCAAAGCCTCCAGAAGGAACCAGCCTGGCCCTGACACCTCAGCTTTAGACTGGTAAAACTCATTTCATAATTCTGCCCTCCAGCGTTCTACGAGAGTAAATTTGTGTTGCTTTAAACCACTAAGTTTGTGATTATTTGTTATGGCAACAATAGGAAACTAATGCAGCTTTCAAATTTGTATCTCTAGCCCCACACTCTTTGCAGACAGGAAGACTTCCAAGTTGATCTGCCTATTGGACGTCTCCCCTGGGGTCTGCTACAGGTAATCAAACAACATGTCTGAAACTCAAACTCAGCTCTCTATATTTCCCGCTCCCCAGCAGTTCCCACCAACAACCCTTAAGCCCAGGAGGAGAAAGCTATTCTCTCTCCTCTTTTCTCTCTCATGATACGATCATCTACCTAGGTCCACGCACAGTTCACCAGCCTCCAAGTCTTATAGATCAAACACCTTCATCTCTTCCTCATCCATCCACTTGTCCATTGTTTCTGCCCTGTGTTCAGGCTGCCTCATCTTTGCCTCGATCTCTGCAACCTCTCCCAACCAGTTGCCCAGTCCCTACTCTTAGTTTCCTTGAAGCCAGTTTTCACAGTACCGACAGGAATCATCTGTCACTGTCAAACTGAATCCTTCCATGGTATCTCATAACCTTGGGGTAGAAGCTAAACTCTTCAGCCTGGCAAACAAAGAGCTTTACCACCTCCACATCTTTCTCTCCAGTCTTGGATCTTGTCATACCCTAACTCATAGCCATTTTGAACATCACCAGTAACTGCAGTTTCCCGAACACACCATGCTTTTTCATTTCCTTGCTTATACTGCTCCTTCTACTGATTTCCTACCCTTTCTCTGGCTAACTCTTCCTTATCTTTCAAGACTCAGTAAGGGTTTATCTGGGAAGACTTTGGGCACAATCCATCCAGGTTAGGAGTCCTCTCCCGTGTATGCCCAGAGTATTCATGCACCAGATTCGAACTGTTTATTCTCTTCCCACTAGACTTTAAGCTCCTGTAAGCACAGGCACCGTGTCTTTAGCTTTTGTATCCATAGTATCCAGGAAGGAGGCTGGCACACAGTAGGTGTTTAATAAGTGTTGGAAGAGAATCAGTGAGCTTCAGCACTCATCAAAATTAACATATTGTTGAAGAAAACTAAGTCATTTCAGAGCTATCTTGTTTTCCATTTACTTCTTAATTGAAAGAAAATTTTAAGGTAAGTCCGCCTGGGTGGCTCAGTCAGTTAAGTGTCTGCCTTCGACTCAGGTCATGATCCCAGGGTTCAAGGATCCAGTCCTGCGTCAGGGTTCTTGCTCAGTGAGGTGCCTGCTTCTCTGTCTGCCTGCCACTCCCCCTGCTTGAGCTCTCTCTTTCTCTCTCTCTCTGATAAATAAATAAATAAAATCTTTAAAAGAAAATACAAAAAAAAAAAAAAAAGGAAAATTTAAGGTAAATTCATTAATGCCTCCATAAGTATAGAAGTAAAAAGAGAAGCTTCTTTATCTCTTTTTGTTCTAGTCCTTACATTATTTTAATCTTTATTAAATATAGAAGAATTTTCTTTTAATAGGATAAATCACCCAGAATGCTACTGATGTGTTGACAAATTGAGTAAACCTTTTCTCCCTTTTCTTCATGTATCCTACCCTCAAAATTTAGTTTTTCCAATATTAGTTCCAGGAATGTATGAGGATGCCCCCATAGCAAATAGAATTATTTTCTGTCCCTCAGAAATGCTCTGCTTTCTCTCACTTTGAGGCCTTTCCACTTGTTCCTCCATTTCTTCCCTATTCTTATCTTTGCTAACCCCTGGGCAGAGACTTGAATGAGTGAATATCTTTAACAAAACTTCACACATCTGGACTGGGTGCTCTTCCCCCTTCCTGTATATTCTCACAGCAGTCTATATCTGCTTGTCTGGCTTCCCACAAGACCGTATGCTTCATGGAGAGAGGAGCACATCTGTTTCCCGGTGTATTCCCAATGCCTAGCATTGTGCCTGATACTTTGTACGCATTCAGCAGGCGTTTTGAATGAATGAATGAATAAATGGTTAAGTAAATATAAATCTATCAGCATGACCAGAAAACAAAGCTCAGGTGAATTCATTGGTATCTTGGAATGACTTGTAGGTCTGTCAAAACCTTATTTGATCAATTGCTAAAATGTGGTATCATTTTTGTTTCCCCCTCCCCCCAGCTCCCCACATGCACCCAATTCTGAGGAATTTTCAGCAGTCTATATCCAGATCTATGGCATGTGCCAATGTCCTTCTACCAGTCACTTCTTAGGGATTTAGCTATCATCACTTAGTACCTTATGTTTTCAAGTCTTCAGGGGAAGCTTACAGTAAGTGCATAAAAACTTGAGGAGTCAGTGGCACTACTACTTTGCCTCAAACTCCTCTTATAAACAGCATTGTTAAAGTCAGTATAAAAGTGCTTTTTAAACAGCAATGCATTATATAAATGTAAGGTACTATTATTTGGAGAAAGCTTGAAATTAGTTTTTCTAGTAAATAACCATGAATGCTGAAGATGATTATTTTACTGGTGACTTTATCAATTTGGTCTAGTTGCTTTCTTCTTTTCTATTCCAAAAGACATCAGTTAAAGATGGCTTTACTGACAGGGGGGACAAACTCATTACATTTTGCATTACCTTCCCATTTTTGATAAACTAGATTTGAGGACTGAGATTGAACTGAAATATACTCATGATACTATGAATACAAATTCCCTCACCTTATAGTTCTGCATGTGGAGTTGCCTACTTCCAAAATATTTGAGGCAGCTTTAACCAAGACACATGGATCTAGTTACAGTTGACGTAATCAAGTCATTAAAGCAGGGATTAAAGAATAAGTCATTTTCTGAAGTCCTGGCAGTAATTATAATAACAAAAACTCAGAAGATAAATTGAGCTCCAAGCTTCTTGGGAGTCAAGATAAAGCCTGAATATAATGAGTTAGCACTCAGGGCCGAGCATGTGCGTTTGTCAGGAGAAACAACTTTTTTCTACCCTGAACTCAAATAGTAAAGCATGGCTCTATTAAAAATATTGAACAACAATAAAGTTTTTTTTTTTAAGATTTTATTTATTTGAGAGTGAGAGAGAGCACGCTTGTTTGCGTGCACGTGCACGAGCAGAGGAGGGGCAGAGGCAGAGGGAGAAACAGACTCCCAGCTGAACAGGGGGCTCAATGCTGGACTCAAGATCATGACCTGAGCTGAAGGCAGACACTTAACCTACTAGGAGCCACCCAGGCGACCGATAAAGTATTATAAAATGTGCAGGAAAAATGTAGATGGCCATTTGTTGTATAAAAATCTTAATTTATACTAAGGACCTGCGTACATTATGCTTCTGCTGCATTTGATAACTTTGATTCAGGACAGAACCAAAAGAATCTATGTGATGGTGAGTAACTATCATTTCGCACTGTTGTCTCAACCTGAGTTTCAATAGGTGCTATATAAGACACTTCAAAATGAAGAAGTGTTTCGTGGAGTAAATGGAAAATACATATGTCTGTTTTCAGTGGGCAAAGGTGACATTTTACCATAAGAGTTAGATACTTGTATTATTTGAAGGCCCATTTTCAGCGGTGAGAGGCAAACTGTCTCCAGTCAGGTCCCAAATTTGTCTACTATTACTTGTCTTTTCAGTGTTGTTTCCAAGAGCTTTATTCATGCTAGACATTAAAGAATGAGTAGGAATGGCTAACACTTACATAGCACTTACGGGCAGGTACAATCCTCAAAATAACCCTTGAGGTATCATTATCATCATAATTCCCATAAAACATGGAGAAAAATCTTAGATGTGAATGATGGGGGTAACCTTCTGATTTTAATTTTTAAACCTCTCAGAAATTGTTGAATTACTATAAAATAGCAAATGTTTATAAGTTCCATTTTTTAAATTATTTCATTCACTGAATAGATATTTAGTGAGCACCTTTTAGGTGCTGTGGAAACAGGGAAACAAAACAGAACAAAGCCTCTACCCTCCAAAAGTTTACATTTTAATTGGCGACACAAAAGAGCAAGTGAAAAGAGAGCAGAGAGATTTTACTGTTGTGGGTGGTAGGAGAATGCTTTCAAAACAACCTTTCTGGGGGCGCGGGGGTGGCCCAGGGGTTAAGCATCTGACTCTTGATTTCATCCCATGTCAGGATCTCAGGGTTCCAAGATGGGGCTCCTCGCTGGGCGTGGAGACTGCTTAAGATTCTCTCTCTCCCTCTTCCCCTCTCTAAAAAAACCCACAACTTTTCAGAAGACTTGGGAGTGTGGGAACAAGACACACACACAAAAACAACCCTGAGAAGGACAGCTTCCTTCATTACTATTTCATACTTCTAGTAAGAGTTACCACCTGCGGTACCGCTACATGGGTATTATATATGACAGCACGAAGTTCCCATAACTGTGCAAATGACAAAATGTGCCTTTGGAAAGACAAATTTATTTAGAAAAAAAACTTAGAAAAGACTTTATTTACAACTGGAATCCTGCTTCCGTCCAGAGCTCCCTTTCCAGTCGATCTGGAATCTTCCCGGTCTGGCTCCAAAGCGGGCTGAGGAACCTCCTCTCCCCCGAGTCACCCCCCTCCCCCCGCACCGACGGCCTGATCAATGTGTACCAGTGAGGGGTGTTGGTAGGGGCGGGGTCGAGGCCCTCAGCTGAGGTCCCCAGCGAACACGACCTCTGCGTCAGGCGGTCCCGGACGCCAAGTGGGGCGGAAAGCCTGGCGCTGAAGCCCGCCCCCGCCCCGCCTTCCAGCCTCAACCTCTACACCCGCCTCCGCCCCGCCCCAACCCCGCCGAGGCGCACCGCCCAGCTTCCAGCCTCCTCCGCCCCGCTCCGCCCAGCTTCCAACCCCTTCCGCTGCGCCCCAACCCCCCCCTCAGCCCCGCCCGCCCCAGCCTCTCGGGCCCAGCTGCCAGCCTCCTACGCCCCTCCAGCTCCCTCTGCCCCTCCTCCAGTTCCCTCCGCCCCTCCTCCTGCTCCCTCCGCCCCTCCTCCTGCTCCCTCCGCCCCTCCTCCTGCCCCCTCCGCCCCTCCTCCTGCCCCCTCCGCGGCGCTCCGCTCCGCCCACTCCAGCCCCCCTTCACCCCACCTCCCCCGACGCGCCCCGCCCCCTCCGCGTCTCCTCCAACCCCCTCCGTCGCTCCCTGCTCGCGCCCCCGCGCCGAGCTCAGCTCCGTCAGCGCCCGGCGCACCTCGCGTCCCCGCCGGGCCTCCGGGCCGGCTTCCGCGGTCGCCATGACGGCGGCCGTGTTCTTCGGCTGCGCCTTCATTGCCTTCGGGCCTGCGCTGGCCCTCTACATCTTCACCATCGCCACCGAGCCGTTGCGCGTCATCTTCCTCATCATCGGGTGAGGCGGTTGCTCCGGGAAACCCGGGCCGGGGGCTCTCCTCCCCCGCCGGAGATACCCGCGACCCCCGGCGTCCCCGCGGAACGGGTCGACCTTGTTGGGCTTTGGAGGGGGGAAGGGTTGGGAGGGGGAGAGCCGAGATCCCGCTCCCCTGGTACTCCTCGGCCTCCGAGGGTCGGCGGGAAAACAGGAGGAGCCCCGGGACCCCACAGGGCGGGCTTTGGGGAAGGAGCTCGCGCTGTGGATCTCGGAAAACCCTGATGCACGGCTCGTGAGGTTTTGCCGAGGGTCCGTGGGTGGGCTCTAGTGAGTTGTAAGCCATTAAAATTGTATGAAAAAATTGTGGGTAGGTTCAAATATTCATCTTTTATTTTATTGGAGGGGGGTGTCTAGTTTCCCTCAGATTCTCACAGACATCTGTAATCAATCCCAAAGGGATTAAGAGCACATTAGCCCCCGGAGCTTGGGTGTTTTCAAACATACCCATGCCCACCCCCTACCCCAGATCAGCCAAATCGTAATGTCTAGGGGGTGGGAATCGGGCCACGGATTTTTTTTTTTTTTTTTAAGCTCCCCAGGTGATTCAGGTGTACAGCCAAAGGGTGGAAACCCGTGAAAACACCGAAGCACCTGTCAGTGCGTCTATTTGCAGGAGCTTGGTAAATACTGAACTCTGGTGGCGAATGTGGTCCTAATCCCGGTGTTCACCTGTCTGGCAGCTCTTCCGGGGCTCCCTACGTCCCCGTCCACCTTTGAGTCTTACTTAGTACCAGGAGAAACAGCCACGGTAGGCCAGTGAGAACCACCTTTTCTGAGCTGCTTCACCTCTCAAAACTGTGTTGAAAGTGTCCCATCAGATGTGTCATTTTAAAAACAATAGAGATTTGGGCGAAATGTTTGTAAAGCTTGTTATAATTAAAATCTACAGGTATGTTGTACAAGACAGGCCTGGAAAGCTGACTTAGATTTCAACAGGTTTTTCAACCTCTGAATTTTATACCAATCACTCTGTTAATAGAGATGTAGACTTTTTTTTGGGGGGGAAAGACACTTATATTTGCATATCGATGGGCAAAGCATTAATTAGGAAGAGTAGCAAACAACCAGGTTTCTAGCTAGATAGTCCTTGGCCGATAGTCTGCAGGTGTACCTCAGAAACAGGGCCATTGAAAAAAAATGATTGTTAGGAGAAAATCTCACATTCCTCTTGGACGCATGTTCATCTCACCAGGGAAAATGAACCATTGATTAAGAACAGTTGATCCATGTATGGTGACTAATATAATATAATAAAAAATCATTAAAAAAAAAAAGAACAGTTGATCCAGGACATCACTTTATGAGGAGTTTCTTTCCCCTCTTATTAAAGAGTCAGGAAATCTTTTCCTTCTCAAGTAGGGTTTTTTCACTTTTAAATCGTTATTAATCCTGTTCACTTATACCTTTTTCCCCCCTCTAATTTTCAGAGCTTTTTTCTGGTTGGTGTCTCTGCTGTTTTCCTCCCTTTTTTGGTTCATGGCAAGAACCATTACTGACAACAAAGATGGACCAATACAGAAATATCTGCTGATCTTGGGAGCATTAGTCTCAGTCCTTATCCAAGAAATGTTTCGGTTTGTGTACTATAAACTTTTAAAGTAAGTTAAATATTTGCTTTACCTTTTTTCCGTTTATATTTGAATTATGATTTAGTAGTTTGAAACATTAATATAGTGTGATATTGAGGGTCTGTGCCATCCTACAGAGTTGAAAGTCAAGGGATCGTACATTTCCAGCCTGAAAATATTGAGTATTTTAAAAAAATATTTATTTACTTTAGAGAGTGTGTGCCCGTGGCGGGAGGGGGAGACACGGGGGGGGGGAGGGAGAATCTCAGACAGACTCCCTGCCGAGGGTGGAGTCCACTCAACTTGGGGCTTGATTGAGCCGAAATCAAGAGTCAGACGCTCAACCGACTGAACCACCCACGTGCCCTGCAAATATAACTTGTGGACATTTCTTCCTTCACTCATTCAAAAAATATTTCTTGAGAATTTACTTAGTGTCAGGCACTGTTCTAGGCACTGGGGATACATGATTAGTAGACAAGTCTCTGTCTTCATGGAGGTTATAGTGGAAAGAGACAACACTGAATGAACAATAAAATACACTGTATGCTAGAAGATAATAAGTGCCCTGGAGGAAAATAAGCTAGAGAAATAGTCATTGAAACAACAAGAAAAGCTGTTCCAGCTTAGAATTAATGTGTGCTTCTCTTTGCCACCACTGAAAATAAATGATTCTTATAGAGATTATGCCTACCATTATTTTGACTGTATTAGGGGAAAACGGGTTTATTTTGTGATATTTCATGTGATTTCATACCTATAATAGAAAGATATATTTAAAAAGCCATGGTTATGAGTTCCCTTTTTAGTCCAGGAAGTAGGTCATCTGTAGGATCCATGAGGACCTCACATGAAACCACTGATTTGAAATACAGCTTGAACTTGGAACCATACTTTCTTTCAGGCAGTCATGAGGTTGGCTTTGATTATGTAGTAAGGCTTAATGAAGTGATCAGTGTGCTCTTTTTATTTCTGCAAGTGAGATAATTAAGGCATTCCACAAATTTCATGTATGTAATCAAGACAACCTCAACAGCATCTCTTGTAATAGGCTTCTGATAATTTGTTCTTGCCAGGCCTTTTATATTTTTTACTTGTTGCATTTAAAGATTTTATATATTTATTTATTTACAGAAAGTGTGGGGGGTGGGGAGGGGCAGAGGGAGAGAGAGAATCTTAAGCAGGTCCATGCTCAATGTGGAGCTTGATGAGGGGCTCCATCTTACAACCCTGAGATTACTACCTGAGCTGAAATCAAAGAGTCAGAGGCTTAACTGACTGAGCCACCAGGTGGCCCTACTTGTTTCTTTTTTCTTTTATTTATTTATTCATTTATTTTAGAGAGGTGGGTGGTGGAGGGAGAGGGAGAATCTCAAGCAGACTCCACACTGAGTGGAGATCTCATGACCCTGAGATCATGACCTGAGCCAAAACCAAGAGTTGAGCAATCAACCAGCTGAGCCACCCAGGTGCCCCCTTAACTTGTTGCTTTTAATAACAGATATTGAAATTTCATAATGAAGCAATTTTAATTACAAATAGCAAACCAGGAAGCCATTGCTTAGAAGCAAAAGTCTTAGAAAAGGTTTAAAAATGAGATCTCCATTAGTTTCTGGAAATATTAAAGAGCAACAACCAAATACGAACAATTACATTTAAGTGTCCACAAGAATACAGTCCTTAACAGATGGACCATCTATTCAGCTGTGGTTGAATGTTTCTGGTATGCAACAGTTACTTTCACTCCAAAATTTAATTTTAACTGTAGAATATATTCAGGTAATCAAAATGTCCCTCTTTCTGACCTCTGCCCCACATAGCCAAATGAAATTTCTTACATGGTTGTCATCTTGTCTCTTTCAAGGCTACACATACCTCATTTCTTCACCTGGCCCTCAGAAGACACAGATGTGGCTTCTAAACCTTTTATCATCTCTTTTACGTCAGTAGACATCCCTTTTTGTTAGTGCCTGGAGTTTACCTGTGCTTAGGACCCAGCACAGTACCCTGCTGTGGTCGAAGTAACACAGAGAGCAGTGGCCTTTCCTACCCTTGCTTGGGCACTCTACTCTTAACTCGGTCTCAGGTTGCACTGTTTTTTTCCTGTCAGCAATATCATTGGCTCATGTTGGTTTTGCATTTTCACGTTTGTTGGTCCTACCTTTGAAGCAGACCTAATTTGGAATAGATTTTCACAGTTTCAGGACATGGGTTTAATAATCCCTCAGGATATTACTAAAATCCAACTTACCTTCAGTGACTGAATCTGCTGTTCTTTACCACCTGTTTCTTCATGGATTCTGCCTGGAATGCAACCTTTTATTGGCACTGTCCTACAGTTCTAAAGAAGTACAAGCTGAACATAGGTTGCCATTTTTAATGAGGGCAATGAGGGAGTGGGGACATACGGGAAAGGAATTACAGGTCAGTCAAGGCTCTCGTGACACCAAGTTCAGAGAAGCCTCTTTGGCCCTCTAGGGAAACCATGATTATTCCTCTGAAAGGGCCTTTGGAAATTAGCAAGCAGATGATAGGACAAGCCTGTATTAACAGGTACCTTTACTTGCCATTGCAAAATGCATCTTCACCAAGCCTTTGTATTATTGTACAATATTTTTCTAGCAAATTTTAGATATATTTGCTGTCATGTAGTTATATGTTAAAACAAGTTTGAGAATTATGATACATTATCCATGACTAACATATAAATGCATTTAACTTGCGCTCATATGCAGTACTACATTCAAATATAGGAACTTGGGTTCAATTAATATTTTAACTATCTCCACTTCCAAAGTAGGATTTCAACTTTAAAGTACTCAATCACATTTTTGCTATCTGAATTTGGTGCCAAGATTAAAACGTGGAAGGTTTGTACCAGTTTTTTACATATATGAAATTGAATCAAAATATATATCACTGCAGTCTAATATATATTTATTTCATGGGTCAGCCCTCGGGAACAAGTACTTCATCTTGAAGAATGAATAAATGAATTGTAACTTTCAGCCTAGCAAAGAGCTGTACTGTGAGGAACTGGCATGTGGCCACAAGTGATAGTCCTTCCTATAATAATTTCTTTAAAAATCCAAATTATGGTTGCATACATTGCCTAAAACATACATTAAACATTTTTTGACTTGTAGCTTTTGTAATTTAATTCAATTTTGTCTTATAATGCCGATACCATAAATATTTCCTAATTCTAGAACATCTTCCATTTATAGAAAAAATAAGATAATCATTACTACAATTTCTTTTTTTTTTTTAAGATTTTATTTATTAGAGGGAGAGAGAGCATGAGCAGGGGTGGGAGGGGCTGAGGGGGAGGGAGAAGCAGAAACAGATCCCCCCTGAGCAGGGAGCCCAAGGCGGGGCTCCATCCCGGGACCCTGAGAGCACAACCTAAGCCAAAGGCAGATGCTTAACCAACTGAGCCACCCAAGTACCCCACAAACTTTATATTTTAAAAATTGGACTTTTTCTTTTTTGTTCTTGGAAATAGTAATAAATGTAAACACAGAATTTCCACTTCAGTAAAACGGTCAAATTAAAAACATTGTCCCTCACATCATTGATCATGTGTTCTATCCATTAGGAACATCAGAACTAATGGTGTTTTCTCCTTTTTCATTTCCTAATGTTAGCATTGAGAACCGTTAATGCCAACAAACTTGCAACTTAGAATGAGGAAGTTTATTAAACTTTTGAATTTATATATTTAATACATTTGTGATAGCAATACCTTGCTATATCAGATAGCAAAAATCTTTTACTCATTGAGCGATTGATATAAAACAAATCCTCCAAAATTTGATTCTGTTGTACCATTATGTCCACTTGTTGATAGAGATTATTGCTATCATATATGTCTCTCAGCTTTAATTAGCCTTTAACAACATTCCTGTGACAGGTTATTTTATTTAGGAAAATTGGATATTTTAGTTGGTTAGTGCTCCAGAAAAAGATGATATAGCCACTGAAGTTTTGATTAATGTCCTTGCTACCAAATAATGCTTCTAAATGGAGAGCCCTGAAATGGCATATTGTTTCTTTTGGGTTTAGAAAAGCAAAAGGCCCTTTTCATTGTGCTTATTACTATTTTGGTTGAATTCTGCATTGCCTTAATTTAAAGTAATCAATGATATTTATATTATGTAATGAATAGGCCAGCTATATTGAATATGCATACCTTGAAATTTAACACAATGCTCAGAATATAAATATGTTCTGGTTAATTTAATTTTCTACTCTTAGAGTTAACCTAACTCATTTTGTTTCAGTACTTGGGGAAAAATCAGTCGAAAATGTTTGGTTTCTTTATTGCTTCAACAAATATACCTTCTCACAAATATAATGTAAATATCCTTTGAGTCAGGGTCGTTGTTGCAGAGTTTCTAGCCAACAAATGTTAGTAATAGTGACAGTAATAGAACTGACAGCCACACCTTGCATTCCTACCTAACACATCTGCATGGGAGCAGGGACTCATGATAAGTTTGTGAATTGTTCCCAACAGAAGCACAGATCATAAATGATCTGAAGATCATTTTTTATCGATCAGTATTCTAATGTTTCATTTAGGTATTCATTTATCTCCTTTTTTGAGGGTAGCATTTTATTCTTCTGTGGTTAATTCTCCCCTGATGCCTGATTGGGATATGAAACAAATATGTAGAATATTTTATCATCTGAGGATCATATGATTAAGCATCCATATGAGAGCTCAGACCATGGGCATTCTAGGATTTAAGAGTAAGGAGAGATTAGTGATTACCAATCATTGGTAGAGGTGAATTCTTTGGGAAACTGCTGACTAAATGAGACTTTGGAGGATGAGTATAACTTAGGTTCTACGAAGTGGAAGGTAAAAGGAAGGGTGGGAAAATAGCTATAACCCAGGCAGGAGATATTACAAAGTATCAACAAACTGGCATTGAAGATCTAGTACTTTGGGAAGAGGGAAAAATTCAGAGTGTTAGAGGCCATAGGATATTGAATTAAATAAATATTTACTGAGCTCAGAAAGTAGTCAGAGCCATTGCTTTTTTTCTTACTAATTCAATCCCTGATGGCTTGTTTACTTATATTCTTCTTATTTTTTCTTTTTTATGTGAAAAGTCAGATGAAAGGTAAAGTTGGTTGGAAATTCTGGTTGATTTTAGTTAATTGAAAATTTGCTGGGTTTTGTTTAAATAGATTTCATTTTATTTTGTTTACTATTTTTAGGTTTTACTTTTATTCCAGTTACCATGCAGGGTAATATTGGTTTCATTTCTACAATACAGTGTTTCAACACTTCCATACGTCACCGGTGCTCATTAAAACCAGTGTCCTCCTTCATCCCCATCACCTATTTAGCCCACCCCGCCCTCCCGGAGGAGCCCCCCTTTGTTCTCTAGAGTCACGAGTGTTTAAATGGATTTTAGATTTAAGGTGTAACCTGATCAGGAGCCTCAGTAAGTGTCTAGACTTTGAAATACCTGTGTGTTTTCCTGATGTACAGCTTTTTCTTTTAAAAAATTGTGTGCTTTGTTTTAGAAAAGCCAGTGAGGGTTTGAAGAGTATAAACCCGGATGAGACGGCACCTTCTATGCGATTACTGGCCTACGGTAAGTTGGAGCTGCATGCTGTCGTTAAGAGAAAAAGCCAGACTTGACATAAAAGCCATTTTTTAAAAAATATCTTTGCAGGTTTTTTTGCTTCTTTTAGAAAAAAAGATTTACCTATTTGAGAGAGAGAGAGAGAGAGAGAGGCTCACGTGCATGCGGGGGCAGGGGGTTGGGGGGAGGATCGAGATCCCTAAGTTGAGTCACCCTTTCTACTCCAGGCAGTCATCCCTCAAGCTCAGTTCCAGTTTTATGTCCTCTGTCTCGTCTATTGTTTCCGTGCCTTTCTAGATCTTTTTCTTTTTTCATTTCTCTGCTACATTCCACTGTTCATTTCCCTTCCTTTTACACCCTTCTCTGTTTATCATTTAGCCAAGCACTCATCTTTCCTGAGCCAGCCTTTCATTGCTTCTCCAACACCGTGTATACTATTTCCCCTTCAAAATAGTGTTGTCTAGTCCTTGGAAACTTGATTTGAAGAGAAATCATAGCTTGAAACGGGTCTAACTTCTTTCTTCCTCTGTAGTTTCTGGCTTGGGCTTTGGAATCATGAGTGGAGTATTTGCCTTTGTAAATACCCTTTCCGACTCCTTGGGACCAGGCACAGTGGGCATTCATGGAGACTCTCCCCAGTTCTTCCTAAATTCAGGTATGTGCCTACTCGTTGCGAATAGCAGTTTTCTGGTCTAAGTATTCATCCTTATTGGAGTTTTCTGGATTCGGAATTCAAAATTTAGATTTATATGATACCTTCTAAAGGCAAAATACTGTTAGATATCAGAAGTAAAGGACGTAGGAAAATAAAAATTTTGGTTAGAGTATTTTAGAATTTTAGGGTGGAATTTAGCTTATATAAAATTTATTTTTATTTTACTATACTAGTGTTGATGTGTAGTTGATGTATTATAAGTGAATTTTTATAGCTATATGCTTTTATATTTTTATTGGTTTGCATTTATCTTCAGTATAAGCCTTAGTCTTTAATTAGTCATCTTGGCCCCTTTTTGGGATAGGCAGTATAATTGAATTTTGAAATTGAGAGGGGAAAAAATGCTTCTTGTTTAATGTAATGTTATGCATCTAAAATGTACATTTAAACATATCTGTATCATTTAAAGAATCTTCCCTTTTTCTTAAGAATATTGGACTCTCACAGATGTTACCTATTAACATTACATTTGTTCTAAAAACCTAACACTTATTATTATAATTCATCAAAAAACTGTCAGAAAGGTTCTAAAATTCACTTATAATACATCAACTACACATCAACATTAGTATAGTAAAATATTCTCTGTTAGAATATTAACAGAGAACTTAGAGTCCCTTGTTTCTCATTGTTTTTCCCCCACAGGTAACTATTGCCCTGATTTTGTGTTATTAAGTGCCTAGGTTAACCAGGTTTGAAAGCTAGGTTTTTAACTTATATACATGTTCTGTTTTGAAGGTAAAACATGAAACTTTTACCTTCATGTAGTATCTGAAAAAAATTAATAGTTTTCCTGCTTTTGAACATTTAAAAATAAATCATGCTATATTCTTTGAAAAAAGAAGTTGAGAGGAAAAAATGATAATAGATGACTTGACCTTTTTATCCAAAAGTGCAGTAGAAAGGGATCATCAACTCATTTCAAACTGCTTTTTCACCCCCCAGGTAAAAATCGTCATCATGATGCAGTGATCATGCATTTGAGAGTTGTAATGTACATAATTAACATAAAATTTCTCTTCAGTTTTCGAGAGGAATCTTTTAAAAATAGTTTTAAGAAAATTCCACTGTATTTTTTGTTATCTCCACAAGTTATATAATTAAATTAAGTGACCCCCATGCGCATATCCTATTAAATATTATTTATTTAACATCTATACTAAAGGAATTTCTGTTCTCAAGGAGCTTACCCTCTAATAGAGAAAATAAGACTAAACAAAAGTGAATAACTATTTTAATACAGTTTAAGATAATACTAGAACCAGATACAGTGCCCAGATTTTAAGAACTGCTGCTGTAGTTCACAGTCGTCCCGCCTGTTGCAGTGATCCCTAAACCCCGTGGACTCTTGTTCCTCGTTTTAGTCCAGGCCTTGCTATCTCCTGTCTAGATTACATCCATCAACCCCCAACTCGTTAGTCTTTCTCAACAGACTTTCATGTGAATCTGGCCTGTATGCGGCCACCAAACTGATCTTCCCTGTACAAAATGTGTAATGACTTTCCAAGGTCTGTCGTTTCTAAGGACTAAGACAAGGCCCATTACATCCGGCTACAAGTTCACGGGTTGGACTTATTTAGTGGTGCCTCCAACAAAGCAAATTTTCTTCATTTTAAGCATTCCATAATTAGAACCTTTCTGACAGTTTTTTGATGAACTATAAGTGTTAGGTTTTTAGGACAAATGTAATGTTAATAGGTAACATCTGTTAGAGTCCAATATAAATTAAAGCATAATCAGGAGGGGGTATTACTGCTACAGTTTTGTATGTTTTCTGAAATGGGTCTTTTATACTGCTACATAAGCAATTTTCTTTTGGTTCAAGTAGCATTCTCCTAATGGAATTTATTTTTCTGCTAGCTTCTTTCACTAGATGGTGCTAACTCCCTTTCATAAGACTAGCTTTAAAATGATTATTTTGGAAGAAAGTGAAAAGGAGGTGCTAGCAGTTTGGGGGTTGTATTTGCAATTTCTATAAATTCAAGGGAAAATTCAATATTCAAAAGAAAATATTTTAATGTCTTTAGCTGTTAGGATGGCAGGCTGACCATGCTGTGAGTGTGTACGTACAGAGTGAAAGAGTAGTGATTTTATCATATGCAGGAGTTTGTTATAGGATCATTCTTTGGAGCATAAACTTTGCATTTTAAAATAATAACCCCAAATTTGTATATTATTTGTGTTTGTTGTATGTATTATTTATAACTGATATTGTTACCACTTATTTAGGCATGAGCTCATTTTTAATTTGTCAGTTAAATCTATAAGTTTATATGTTAGTTTAACATACTTCATTACAAATGCCTAACTAGTAATCAGAATAAATAAAGCTTATGGGGTCACTAATTAGTATATTTATGTTAGTATCAGAGATACACTCTATGATACCTGTGTATACATAGGTTTTCATGTTACAGGTAGGCATAGTTTATAAATAATATGTATAAGTTCATTATTTTTTATTTGTAGTTGTGTAGGCTAGCATTAACTTTTCTTCGAATCATTACCATTTCTTAGTAATGCTATATAAAGGCAAAAGTATGGAAATTGGAGTCCTAAGTTCAAGTCTTATTCTGGCTCATTAATTTAATGTTTTGGGCAAGTCCATTTGATCGTTTAATCACTCATTCCATACATGAGTATTAAGTATTTTTATTAAACAGAAGTTATAAGCTATGACAGTACAGTTTAGTTAATGCCTATACCTTCTACTCCTAGTGGGGAATAAAGACAAACAGCTAATCATAATAAAGTGTGACAGATGCTGTGATGAGGAAGAGCCATGAGCACACAAAAGTCAAGCTCTAACTCACACTCAGATGGTTTTGTGCTTCTATTTTGTAGTACTTCCTGCACTTGTAATTAATTGGTCAACAGTGTAGTTACTTACGTCTCTCCAGCCGGATGCTAAGCCTTTTAAGTGCAAGGACTGTGTCTGCTTTGTTCACCCCAGCACCTTGCGGAGACCTTTATTGCTAGATGGACTCAAATATTGATTGAAAAAATGAAAGCTAGGCACAGCTTATGGAGGAAGTGCTATTTGAGTAGGAACTGTGAAAGGATAAATAATAGCTAGGCAGGCAAAAGGAGGTTGTCAGGGAGGAATGTTCCCAGTGGAGGAAAGAGGTGTCTTCCCTACTGGCCTAGAGGTAGGAAAGACGTTGTTCACTGGGCAAAGGAAGTACTGGACTTTCATTTAACCCTCAATTTCCTCATCTTTCAGGAAAAACAAAAACAATACCTAGCTCAGAGTTGTAATGAATTACATGAAATTAATTTAGAGGGTATATATTTAAGTGATCTAATAAACTTTAAAATGGCCTAAAGATAGAGAATTTGGTTCTTATCAGGATAGAGAATTCCGTTCTTGAAATTAAAAAACAGGATTTAGAGGCTAATTTCTTTTCGTGGAATCTGGGTTTATCACTCTGAATTGCCTCCCTTATGCTTTAGGAGAAAAATGTCTTTAACTAGTACTCAGTAAGAAGGGAAACTAATATTTTATTTTTAAAACTTCCCCAAATCAGGGGCACCTGGGTGGCTCAATCAGTTGACTGACTCTTGATTTCAGCTCAGGTCATGATATCAGGGTCATGAGATCAAGCGCCTCGTGGTTCTTGGGCTCCGTGCTCAGTAAGGAGTCTGCTAGAGATTCTCTCCTCTCCTGCCCGGTCCCTTGCTCATACCTGTGATGTGCTCGTGCGTGCACTCTTTCTTTCTCTCTCAAATAAATCTTTAAGAAAACCCAAAACTTCCCCCAAATCATTTCATTTATATTTTCTTGGTAGTGCTCCTGTCTAGGTAAGGTTTTAAACTTTTTAGCCACTCACTAGGAGAAATCAGTACAGGTCAGACCCCATGTGGAGTATCACGTTCAGCTCTGTGCACTGTTGTTTAACAGGAATACTGAAGAACTAAAATTGGTACTGAAGAACAGTGTGAGTATGGTGAATTTTAATTTCTTATAATAAAGTATCATAACTAACTGCCACTGTTTATGACACAGGGACATTCCATATGCTGTAGTATGTCATCAGTGTTGTCATCAAATATATTTGTTCGTTACATCAGTAGTATAATAGTCTTTCCTTCAAGCTGCTCAAGTAACTGAGAATGGAAAATTATACTTTTGGATTGTCCTTTCACTAAATCTTGGCCTATTAGAGACTAGCAGCCTGGGATATGTTACCATGTGTGCAGAGCACAGGTCGCCACCTGCATGCAGTGTGCAAACTGGCAGCTCAGTGGTTTGCTCCGCAGAGTTTGGCTGAAGGAATGATGCAGGCTGTGGCTCCTTCAGGTATGTTCCGTGCCACTTCCTGAAACACTGCTGTCTCTTGTCACACGGCCGAGTGTTCGGCCCCTGCTCACCCCTGTGCGGCTCGGGCATCTGATGGCTTCTGCTTCTCATTTCTCTTCAGGACTCTTGTTTCTTCTTCACATGTGAGTCAATCCTTATTTTCTACATCTACTGCTGCCTTTAATTTTTTTGTGTTTTTGTGTTTAGTTTTTTTTTTTTTTTTTCCTCCCTAGAGAAACTCCCAGAGATATTTTTCATAGCAGTGATGAGCAGGTACTGCTCTGTGTGGGTGATTTGCACGGGAAAAAGTAACATTTTTGGAATATCATCTAGCATAGTATCTTCTTTCATTCAGTCTCATAGGAATATATATTTTATCCATTATATCTAATATTTACAGTTTGAAAGGGGGAGAAAATCTGCCTTGTTTTCAACTTTATTGATCAGGCTGGTCTTCCTCAACCACCTCTGCTTGATCCTGTGAAGCTCCATGGCTCTGTTGGGAGCATGTCCTGTTGGGGGCATTTACATCTATTCTTGGCCTATTTCCCATCAGCAAGGATGCTCTTCAATGCTGGGATCACTTGTACCAGTTTACTTCTCTATCTCTCCACCGTGCTTCCAAAGAGAACTAGGGTGTTCATGTCAGAGCTGCCGCATCGCGCGATTTCTGGGGAAATCATTCACTTTGTAATATGTTTCATTGGTTTACTGTGAGGTTTTTCATTGCTATTCCTGGAGCATGTTTTAGCCAAATTTCCTGAAACCAGACTTTTTGTATTATATACATAAATGTTCGGAAATCTTTATGGTTCTTTTTAAAGGAACCCTGAGGTTTACTTTAAAGGATAGGTCTATTTGATTTTATCAGCTTTTTCATTGTGCTAAAGTTCTTCACCAAAAATTTAGTTGAATATTTTGATTTACAAAGACTTACCCAAATAGTAACTTTGAATATTGAATATTTCAGTCTTGAGATTAAAGTCCTGGTTTCAGATGGTAGGCTGCTTTTCCATCTCTAGGGGGACTTTTTCTTCTTACATTCAGTGGAACAATGATTTGAGTACTGCTGACTTCTCATCGGAAATTTTGGAGAACAGAAGACAGTGGAACAACATCTTTAAGTGATGTATCTCTGAAGTCTTCCTCATTTCAGTTGATGCCCTTCCATCCTTCCCGTTGCTCAGGCCAAAAACCTTGGAGCAGTTTCTGATGCTTCCCTTTTTCTTTTAACTCACATCTAATCCAACTGCAGGTCTTATCTCCAACTTTCATTGAAATCTCCATCCAAGTTCTTTTGTGCTTTGTTTTGCTTTATATTGACATCAGGAATAGATGGTTTGGGAGCTGGTTTGGAGCAAATGCTTAAAGGAAAAGTAAATCTGATGGTGCTGAAACTATTCCAGGCCAGAAACAAACATGGAAAGGTCCTAGTTAACCTCATAAAGCCAACACAGCATTAATACAAAGCAGTAGGATCCTGAGAGCCCACACTCTCTGCACGCTGCTAGAAGATAGGTTCCCCATTAAAGATTTATACCCCAGGTTCTGGTGGGCACTGCCTTGACCACCAATGCTCCCAGTGGCAGCTATAGCCAGTAACTTTTTTTTTAAATTTGATTTTTAAGTAATCTCTACACCTAATGTGAGGCTCAGACTCAAACTCCAAGATCAAGAGTCACATGCTCCACTGACTGAATCAGCCAGGTGCCCCAAGCTATAGTGAATATAACTTTTGGCATGGTTTGTTACACACCATTTTTGTGACAATAGCTGGGTAATACAGAGAGTTTCAATTTTTTTTTTTTTAATATACCACATGTGAGGAAAAAAGAGTTGACTTGTATTTCTTCAAAAAGCCTTCCTAGAATCAACAATGGCAGTTGGAGCAGGATTCGTCAATGGCACTATTGACATTTGGGTCAGATAATTACTTGTTGGCAGGAGATGGAAGGGTGTCTTGTGTGTTGTAGGGTGTTTAACAGCATCCCTGGCCTTTATCGACTACATGCCAGAAGTACCTCACCCCAGTGTGGCAACCAGAAATGTCTACGGATAGTGACAAATGCTCTCTGGGGGCAAAATTGCCTCACTTGTGAATCACTAAGTTAGAAGGCAGATTTGGGTTCAGTTTGAGAAGGAACTTTCCCACAGTGACTGTTTTAATGAAGTGAGATTCTAAACTGGATTTGAAGTGGGTCCTGTGGGATTTACTTTTTCATTGCATGGGGATTGATCAGAAAACATCTAATAGGCTTCCCAGTGCTCACTCTCCACACTGATGAACTAATCTGAAGAGAGAAGTTCATTATTCTTTACCATATGCTAGCAAGAATTTAAACAAAGTCGTATTTTGGGCAGTCTGTTCAGCTCATGAGCATACTTTAGAAGCATTTTCATAAATATGAAATGATTAATGCTGTTTAAATGCCAGTAGTCATTCAGATTGCTTTCAGAACATCTCCTTATGATCTCGCTGGTATTAGAGGACACTATTACACCTTTCTTACTGCTGTGTAGCTTGAGATGGTGTTCAAAATGTCTTTTTTAAATCTTGGAGAATTATTTGATTAGTAATATATATACTGCTGTATTATAATAAGAGGTCACAAAATTGTCATGTTTTTTAAAACAAAGTTTTTAAGTTAAATCCCTATTATGGGAAAGACATTTTCAAAAATATTTAGTTCTGTGGCTTGACTTCTACTTGGGCGAGGTCACTGGAGATCTCTTAAGAACCCAGAGAGTATCTGCAACCAAGAAGGATGGAGGAGAGTCCCTCACTGCACAGAACCTTGACACCCCAGACTCTTTTCTCGGAAAAAGAAGCCAGAAGCTCATTAGTGATCACGTCCTGTCTGTGGGCAGTTGAGGCTAACCTTTGGCTTTGCAAAGTCTGCCTCTGCCTGTTGCTGCTACCACCCAGCGGCAGCCCTTGGCTCTCTCTGGCATAGAGATTCTGTGAAGTTGTCACAGAAAGCCAGATGATAGCAGTTTCAGTACTGGTAGGATCCAGTGTTAGAATCAGTTGCTATTTTAGGCCGTTGTCTTTGCAAGGACAGAAAAGTAAATATTAGGAATAAGGGAGAGAGTGACAAGCATGAAAATGAGGATGTTTATGAATCTCTGTGTTAGAACATTTGGAGTATATTCAAGGACAAAAGAACCAAATAGTAAATGTAGTCTTTTTTTTTTTTTAAGACTTATTTATTGATTTGAGAGAGAGAGAGCAGGAGTGAGAGGGGCAGAAGGAGAGGGAAAGAGAGAGAATCCCGACTGCAGACTCCCTGCTGAGTGCAGAGCCCAATATGGGACTCGATCCCGGGACTCAGATTGAAATCAAGAGTCACACTCAACCGACTGAGCTACCCAGGTGCCCCTAAATGTAGCTTCTTAAAGATAACCCTGAAACATTTTGCTTAGAAATAGGTTAAAACATTCTTTACCAAGAGAATTTGACTTAAAAGATTGTTGGAAGTCCATTATCAAACTAGCAGCTACGATTTCACAAACAGATGTACAATACCTGTTAGAATTATTCAGATTTTTTTTTTAAGATTTTCTTTATTTATTTGACAGAGAGAGAGACAGCCAGCGAGAGAGGGAACACAAGCAGGGGGAGTGGGAGAGGAAGAAGCAGGCTCCCAGCGGAAGAGGGAGCCTGATGCAGGGCTCGATCCCAGGACTCGGATCACGCCCTAAGACGAAGGCAGACGTTTAATGACTGAGCCACCCAGGCGCCCCAGAATTATTCAGATTTCTTTAACTAACTTTCTTTGTTGCTTTCTTTCTTTGTCTCCTTCTCTCTTAGAGAGTGTGTGCATGCGTGGGGTGAGGGAGAGAGAGAATCTTAAGCAGGCTCCACATGCGCAGAGCCTGTCGCAGGGCTCGATTCCACGACCCTGAGATCATGACCTGAGCTGAAATCACGAGTCAGGCATTTAACTGACTGAGCTACCCAGGTGCCCCAGAATTGTTCAGATTTCTGATTAATGTTCCAAAACACTAGAAATTATGGAAGCTCCTTTTATTAATCTGGGTTATAAATGAATTGTGATATTTTTATGATTAATTTGGAGAAGGTTTTTTCCTACTGTTACGAATATTAGAACAGCAAATTTTATAGCGTTAGATTTACTGAAGGACTTTTAGAATTTTATAGTTAGGTACCTGAAATGAGAAAGTTTTAGTAATTAGAAGAGTATCCTAGAGATACTATTAGCGAATCTTCATTTCTAGTTGGATTTCCATTTGCTAGAGAGAAGTATCAAAATTGTATGTACCTCTAGCTACATGTATGTGGCAGAATAGGTATTCAGGTCTCAGTTTCTGTTGGACCTCTGACCAGTTGCAGAGGGGATAAACAATGAATCCCAATATTCTAAATGGCACATTGTAATAGTAAAGGCTTATGATGACATGGAAGCCAGCCAGAAATTAATGCCAGCTGAATAAATAAGCAGTCAAGTAAAAACTTACGGTAGTTTAACAAATGTCTGAGAATTCCCCTTTGGATACTGTGTTAATGAAAACAGTAAACTAAAAGGATGAGGCAGAGTCCCATGAAATTATGTTTTGTGCACCGTGGTAGCCCAGTGCCCAGCAGAGTGCCTGCCCATGGTGGACATCGAATAAGTACTTGTTGTATGGATTAAGGAAAGAGGGGAGGAAGAACATAAATGTGAAAGTAATACAAGGTCAGAGAAGGAAAGAATCTGTAAGAGTGAAGAAGAGTGCATTTTAGCACACTCCCCACACTACTGTTGCTGCTTGCCTCATTTTCCTGCCTGACCGTACAACTCACGAAAGGCCCTGCCGTCCTCATCTTTGAATCTGGAGGCTGCAGCACATGGTAATGTCGTTCACTGAAAAGCTGTGGTTTACAAAGCACTGTTCTTCCCTGCAACAGCCCTATGAGATATTATTGTCCCTGTTTTAGAAATAAAGGAAACAGAAGGTGAAGGAAGTTAAATAGTCTGCCCAAAGCCACAGCGTGGAGCCGGCACTCCATCTCAGGACTGTGTGACTCCTGAGCTCTTGGACAGCGTCTTCAGGCCAGACTATCCAGGTGCTCAGTAAATGTGTGCTGAGTGTTCCTACAGAAATGAAGAGTGGGTGTCAGAAAGAATTCACCAAGGAGATGACATCAAGCTAAATCTTGAAGTAAGATTTGGATATGGTGAAATGGCAGGGGGGTAGTGAGTATTCAGGCAAAAGGGACAATCAGTGTAAAAAACATGTAAAAGCACAGAGACATAGAGTGTAAGAGTGTTTGTTTTCTGCCTTGTAGACTATATTTGAGGATTAGTAAAGGGTAATAATTTGGGTCTAGGTTGTAGAGGGCCTTGGGTGGTAATCCAAGATATTTGGACTTTGCTTTGGACACAGTATCAATTCATCAAAGATGTTTTTTAGCAGGAAAGTACCTTATGTCATTTGAGTCTTAGTCTACTGCCCTCCCAAAGTTACATAGTTTAAAATCCCTCCTCTCCTTAAAAGTATTTACCATCATTTCCTGAAATGATGGCACAGTGTCACTAGATAGAACAGCTTGCTTTCCTCCAACCACAGTAGTTATGTCCTTTTAATATTGTTTTTGGATATTTTTGACTTTGTATAAATAATAGACATTTTCCCACAATATGCTTATTTCCCCACTGAGCTTTATACTCTTGAGATCATTTATAATATAGATCATATAGTATACCATTGTGTGAATACACCACAAGTCATCCATTCTGGTAATGATGAAAATTTTTTGTTATTACAAACAGTGCTGATATAAATATTCTTATATATGTCTCCTTGTGCAAATATGTTAGTTTCTCCAGAGCAGTGGTTCTCAAATTTGACCGTACTTCGGAATCCCCTGCAGGGCTGTTTAAACACAGGTTGCTAGACTCATTGTCTGATTCAGGAGGTCTGGCGTGGGTCCCAAGAATTTGCATTCCTAACAAGTTCTCAGGTACTAGTGATCTATTGATCCAAGAACCAACTGCTTCAGAGTATAGATCTAGCTGTGGAATTGCTGGAATGAAATAGAGAATACATATTTTCAACTTTACTAGGCAATCCTAGATTGTTTTCCTATCTGCAATGTGAAAGAGAATTGTCAGACTTGAATTTTACCAGATTGGTGGGTGTTACTTGTATCTTATTATGTGGCCGAAAAGGAAAATTGATATGCCCTTTTTTTGCTATTAAAACTTTCAGAATATTTGGAACTTGCTCATTTTAAATAATGTTTCCAGGACACAGGAGACACACACACACACACACACACACACACTATTCCACAGAAAAACCTGGGTGTGCTGATCAAATTCAGTTTTGATTGCCTAAGAAGAATCTAAGATAAATTATTGTAATTTTTAATATTTTTATTCTTCCATTGGCCTTTAAAAGAAAAAAAAGGTAAGAACACAGGAGAAATTCCACTTTAGTGAGAAGACTTGTTTAAATTGAAGATACTCCATTTAACTGAGGAAAGTACAGAAGGCTGATTTGGAAAGATGTGATTAGATACCACACTAGTTTTATTCTCTTTCTCAGAGAAACTCCCTGAAAACCAGGTCCAAGCTGACTTGAGGTTTAACAGGTTCACATTCTCGATGGGAAGTTGCTGCAGAGCTGACCCTGTATTCAGACGTGTTGCTTTCCAAGTTGATATTTGAGCAAACGTGTGTGGGAGTCCTGGTTCTGGCAGGCGGTGTTTAAACTTGCAGTGTGGTGTACCCCAGGAGCTTGTGTCTCATGAGCAGCTGGTCGGTGACTGGGCACTAATGGATGACACTCTTTCAGCTTTCATGACGCTGGTTATCATACTGCTGCACGTGTTCTGGGGCATCATATTTTTTGACGGCTGTGAGAAGAAAAAGTGGTCTGCGCTTCTTGTAGTTCTTCTGAGCCATCTGCTGGTGTCAGCCCTGGTGAGTACTGCCACCATGCTCACACTGTGTTTTGTAACTCAGGTCCCCATATCTAAAACGGTAGATTGCGTTCCAGATTTCAATGAAATACGTGCTCGTGGTCAAATGAAGAAATTCCGAAAAGTTGTTGATTGAGTGAATGAGTGAATGGAAGATAAATAAATCATCTAAGTCTTCCTATAGAAAAAAGCAACTATTAATTTGTTGGTTGATTTCATTAAAGATTTTTTTCTATGTATCTTTCTTTTATGGGTATAATCAAACCTGAAGTAGTCTTGTATTATGCTTATGTTATGTAACACATCTTAAACAATTTCCATGATATTGTAAATCCTTTTAATATGTAAATTTTAATAGCCTTATATTATTACATAAAAATTGCAGTTTGCTTAACTGTGATTGATCACATCTTTTTCTACTTTTGCTTCTTATAATGCTATCCTGAACATCTTTGTACGTGGAAGTTTTTCAGTACGATATTTAGATTCCAAGGAATCAAAATATGACGTTAAATGGTATGAATATTTTTAATGCCCTTGATGTCAGTTGCTAAAATACTCTCCACAAATGTTGTACCATTTTTGCTCATTTTGATCAATAAGAAGAGTGCCCAATTTACTCCCTCCACACTGAAATTATAAGTATGCCAATTTTCAAAATAAAGTTTAAAAAGAAAGCTTGATTAGATACATTTTTTAAGAACTATTTAATGCTTTGGGTCTGACTTTCATTGTAATTTGTCATATATTTACATCAGAATTATCCCCACCACTGCCTTGTCCAGACCCTTATGATTTCTCACTTCAAAGTATTAAAAAAGTTCCTTCTGGCGATGTCCCGCCTCATGTTTCTCTCTTCTCCATCTGTTTAGAGTTTATATCAGGTTTCTCATACTGGGCTCCTTGACCTCTGATCCATCTAAAGTGCAGTCTTACAGGGGTGCTTGGCGGGCTCAGTTAGTAGAGCGTGTGCCTCTTGATTTCAGGATCATGAGTTCGAGCCACACGCTGGGCATAGAGATTACTTAAAAGATAGGTAGATAGGCAAGTAGATACAGATAGATAGATAGATAGATAGATACATACATACATACATACATACATACAGGAAGCAATAAGATTGCATTTTTATCTACCTAAAACCTTTCAGTGGTGCAGGATACTAAAATTGCCTTTAATATGATGGCAACTATGTGAAGCCAGGTCTTCATTGGAAAAAAGACGGGAAAGAGACTGCATTAAAATATTAACAGCATTTATCTCTGAGTGGATTTTTTTTTTTTTTGAGTAAAGCAATAGAAGTTTATTAAGCAAGGATACAGGAAAAGCTCTCAAGAGTGAGAGGGGTCCTGACAGGGTTGCCCTCTTTTTTTCTTTATAGTTTTTGGCTTGTTCCAAATTTTCTGCAATGTACACTTTTATAATCGGAAAAGAAATTACATGAAAAAACAGATGTCTTTTTTATAGATCCAATTGGCTGTTCATTCACTTGATAAATATTTGCTGCATGCCTTCTGTGTTCCAGGCACTGTTCTAGGTAAACAAAACAGTTTAGTGAACAAAACAAAGATCTGTTTTTACAGTTTAGTTGGGGAGAGAGAGGCATTAAGCAGTAGGCATAATAAATAATAAATTTCATAGTGATAGATGCTGTGGACAGTAAAGCAGGTTAAAAGGAATCCAGAGTGTAGGAGATATCAGATTTTTGAATTAGGTGGTCAGAGTAGGCCTCATTGTGAAGGTGACATTTGAGCAAAGAAGTGAAGTAGATTGGTCATGTGGCTGTCTGGAGAAAGAGCATCCTGAACTGCACAGCCAGTGGCAAAGTCCTAAGAGCAAAGAACTTGCCTGGCCTGATTTTGGAAGTGAGGGTGGCCCGAACTGAGCGAGCCAGGGGAAAGTTAGGAGGTACTGTCACAGAGTTGAAGGTGGGAGGGAAGTAGAGGTTGGAAGTGAGAACCACATCTATAATGCAGGACTTTGACATTTACTCTCTGTGAAATAGGAGTCGTTGTAGGGTGTTTAGGAGAGGGACATGATCTAACTCACATTTTAAAAGGATCACTTTGCTACGTTAAGAGTAAACTGTAGCAGGGAAAAAGATTATAGTCATCAAGAGGAGGATGGTGATAATTTGGGTGAAATAGCAATGGATATAATGAGTAATGATCAGATCGAGAACATATTTTTGAAAGTAGAGCCAGCACTATTTCCTGAAAGACTGGATAAGTCTTAGGAGAGAAAGAAGAGGAGCCAAGGATGTTTCCAGAGTTTTGGCCTGGACTATTGGAAGGATGGAGTTGCCATCAGCTGGGATGGGGAAGCTTGTGAGGGGAGATCAGGAGTTTATCTGGACATATTATAAATGTAATGAGGTGCCTATTGGACATCCAAATGGAAATGTTTGTTAGGCAGTTGGATGAAAAATCTGGAGTTTGGAAGAGAAATCCAGGCCAGAAAACGTGATTACGAGGAGTAAGTTTAAGCAGACAAGAAAAGAGGCCCAAGGACTGAGCCTTGGGACACTCCCACATTGAGACTGGGGAAAGAGGAGCCAGCAAAGGAGACTGACAAGGAGCCACCTAGTGAGGTTGGAGGAAAACCAGGAGCCAGGTGTCCTGGAAGCCAAATGTATTGAGGAGAAAATGAGCAGCTGTAGCAGATGCCGATGGAATAAAACCCAGACTTCTTTCTTTGACCTAAGCCTCTTACCAACCTTACTGGTGCAAAACTTCCCTCTTGCTGCTCCCCGCAGTTCACATCCTGTACTCCACCTAAATCGATCCATTGTGGCTACCCAACAGACATGTCTTGTCTGTGCTGTTTTATCTGCAGTGACTCGTCTCCCCTTAACCTAAGTCAGTTTGGAAAAGTACTCATTCCGTGTGAAGCCTCCCTGGAAAAGGTGCATATTCCAGACTCAGCACAATCACTAGCCCTTAATTCGCAGCTGTGTTATAACACTTACCCTCAGAGAGCATTGTTTTATTTAATAAAGTTCTTCTCTCTCTCTCTCTCCAACTAGAGCTTGATCATCAAGTGTGGGACCTTATCTTATCAATCTTTGTCTCTTCAATCCAGTAAATGTTGTTGAATATTGAATAGTTGATATTCTCTTTAATGATTAAAAAGAACCCAGGAAAATAAACTAAAATAAAAAGAACCTGGGAAATTTGAAAGATTATATACCAAGATGTCAACAGTGGTTATCTCTGAATAGCAGATTTCAGAGAATGTTTAGGTAATTGTTTTATTAAAATACACATACAGAAAAGTATACAGATCAGAAGCGTACATCTTGATGAATGTAACCTAACTGAAAACTAAAACATTATCAGCTCCCACGAGCCTCCTGCTACATCCTGACTTCTAACACTGCAGCTTGTCTTGCTTTTCAGTATTTTACGTAAACAGAACCATATAGTCTTTGCTCTTGTGTCTGACTCCTTTCACTCAACAGCATGTTTGTGGGATTCATCTGTAGAAATAGCTATTAATTGCTCAGTTTTTGCAGTATACTACTTTGTGACTATACCTTGCTTTGTCCATTGTACAGCAGAAATGGTGTCTCCAACTTCTAACTATTGTGAATAGTAATGCTTTGAGTGTTCTAGTATATGTCTCTTTTGAATATATGTACACATTTCTTTTGGATATATATGATATCTACCTAGGAGTGGAGTTGCTGGTCATAGGGTGTGCATAGATCAACTGTCAATACCACTCAGTTTTTCAGAGTAATTGTATCAACTTAGATCCCCACCATTAATATGTAAGTGGCGGTCCCTCCCCCTCATCACCAACGTTAGTGTGTCACTCTGTTTTTACTCATCCCACTGGGTGTGTGGTGGCGTCACATTGTGGTTTTAGTTTGCATTTCCCTAGTGATTAATGGGATTAAGCATGTCTTCATATATTTGTTGGTCATTTGGATAATTCTTCTGTGAAGTGTCTGTTCAGGCCTCTTGCTTATAATCCTGTGGGTTGGCTTTTTGATTTTTAGGAGTTCTTTCTGTATTCTCTAAAAAAGATCTTTGTCAGATGTACCTATTTTAAATAACTTCTCCTACAGTGTGGTTTATCTTTACATCCTCTTTATGTTGTCTTTTTTACGAACAAAAGTTCTTTATTTTAACGTAGTTTAATCAATTTTGCTTTATAATTTGCAGTTTTTGTTTTCTGTTCAATAAATATTAACCTATCTGAATTTCAAGTTTTAAAATTTGTTTATTTTACTCATTTGTGTGTTTTAATTTTCTACAACAATTACATATTGCTTCTGTAATTGTTTAAAGGAGAAAAATTCTAAAGAAACTAAAGAGAAATACAAAAGAACTTAGCACCATGTGAAGTAAATTAAAATTCAGTGGATTTCTGAAGAATCCAGAAAATGCTCAATGCCTCCCATGCCCACAGATGCCTCTTGAGAAAAACACTTTTTCTGCATAAGGTGCCACCTGCAAAAGCAGCCCGTTTTCCTGGCCAGAGCTGATAGGCAGGGTCAGTATCTTAACCAGGGGCATGTGCAGGTAGGGTGAGGGTAAGAACAGTAACAAGCCATGGAGGCACTCCCCTTGAAGCTCCTTGTAGGCAGAGGTCTATTGTGACAGGTTGACCCCATTATATCTTCTCCTTTGTTAAGTGTAAGTGATGGGCTACTTGGAAACCCATCTCCCCGTGTTACTGTGGCCCAGTAAAGAAAGTCTTTCTCCTTCTCTCAAAGGCCAGTCCCTCCACCTGGGCTCTAGTTCCAGTTCTCTCCTACAAGGACTTCACTCCTCTGATTGTGCCCTCAATCCCACATCACCAGCTTTTCCCTCTCTTCATCAGCATATAGACATATCTTAAAACCCTCCACTATTGCCCTTCCCCCATCTAGCTATCACTCCTTTTTTCCATCACAAGGAAATTTCTCAGAGTTACCTCCATTAACTTTGTCTATACTTATTCACCTCTCATACTTCTAGTCCAGTCTGGCTTCTGCTCAACCACCCTTCTAAAACTGCACTTGTCACGATCAAAGAAGACCTCTATTTCTCCAGATCTAATGGACATTGGTGTTTTGTTTTCATCTCGGCAGCCTTTAAAAAAGTTGACCATTCTCTCTCTCAAACATTTTCCTCTTTTGACTTCTACATCACACTGTCCTGATTTTCCTCTTACTTGTTTGCTCTTCTCAGACCCCTTTGGTTACTCTTTTTCAGTAAGAGTCAGGCCGATAGAATGGTGTTGACACTTTTAATTTGCTCCTATGATGCTAAACAGCACAAATTTATAAATGTTAGGACTTTCCCTTACCTCTATAATAGCTCCCTAGGTAACTGCATTCAGAGCCATGGCTTTAAATACTGTCTGTGCACTGTGCTTCTCTATTCCTTTTTCTAGCCCAAGCCTCTCCTCTCAGCCCTGTATTCATATGCCTAGTGCTTTCCTGACATCTGTCCTTTGAAATCTCACAGGCATGTCACTCTTAGCTGATCCTCATTGGACTTCATTGTCACCCATCACTCTCTCGTTAAATAGCACCACCATTTATCAAAAGCCAGAAACATAGAAGTCATTTTGCCCCTCACCCTTTCCACTCACATTCCATCCATCAGCAAGTCCTGTTAGTTCATATCGCCCACTCTCTCCATCTCTACTACCGCCATCCTGGTCTAAGTCACCATCCTGTACTCTTCTCAACCAGTGCAAAATCTTCTTAACGAGTCTCCCTGCTTCCACCATTGCTTCCTTTAACCCATCCTGTGCAGTTTTAAACATCTAAATCAAGTCACTCTGCTCCCCTACCTTGACCCCTTCTGTGACCCTCCACTGCACTGGGGAAAGAGTCCACACTCCTTACCAACGTGCTGCATAACTGGTTCCTGCCTTCCTCTCCGACCTCATCTCATGTGCTGCCCTCCATCTCTACACATCATTAATATCACTCTTCTCAGGTTCTCAGCTGCACCAAGCTCTTTGCCCTTCTGTGGTTCCCTCCCAGTCTACACAAGGCTGGCTCTCTCCTCCAACTATATGTGTCAGTTTAAGTGCCACTTCTTTAGAACTTCCCCTAAGCAGCCTAAGTAGACCTTGTTCTTACTTATCTAGCACCATCGCAGTTATAATTATTCTATCTAGCATTCATCATACTGTGTAATTATTTGATTCATTTATTTGTTTCTTCATTCACTACTTGTCTCTCTTACTAGCATATAAGCTCCATTAGGATAGATACTCTGGTCTTTAATGTTGTGTAACACAATACCTCTTAGCATTCCATCGGTGTTTTTTAAATGAACTTTTGGAACCCTTAGCAATTGTGCAGCCAAAAAAGAGATGCTGTTCCCTCATGTTCCCTTGAATACTAAGGATTCATCCTAAAGTAATGTGGGCTTGTCTTACTTTCTTGAAAATTATAAGAGCTGGTTAACACAGAAATTATCATAAACTGGGCCCAGGTCGTGTAACATGTATCTTCCATTGGTTATTCCATTAGACTCTGACTTCTAATTATCCTCTAGGTTTGCCTTTTGAATATAGCAAAGCACATATCTATGGGCTAGTGTCTGTTGACTAGGTTAGTTCTGTGTGTCTTTGTAGTACTCAATACATGACATACATCATATGTTTGGTGAAACACAGCCCAGCTATTAAAAGTACCCTATATTTTCCTTTATCTTTGGTTATTCTGCATGTTTAATAAACTTACTGTTATTACCCAAGCTGACTTATTTTTCTTTTGCAGACCTTCATAAGCCCTCATTATGGTATAAATCTGGTGTCAACATATATAATTATGGTGCTCATGGGCATCTGGGCATTCTTTGTTGCTGGAGGCAGCTGCCGAAGCCTGAAACTCTGCCTTCTCTGCCAAGACAAGGACTTCCTCCTTTTCAACCAGCGCTCCAGATAACCTCTGAGAACCAGCACCTGTCAAACAGTAAGCTGCATCTTTAGAGGAAGCACAACTGTGCCTTTTTCTAAAAATTCCTTTTCCTGGTGGAATTTAGAAAAAACAAAACCATCTAGATAAAATACGACTTTCATGCAACAGCTCTCTGAAAGGGATACATTAGTGGATGTACTTGTCCTGGCTACACATTAGAATATCACCTGGAGAAGCATAAAGAGTATTGATATCTGGGCTCCACCTTCCACATTTAATTGGCCTGGGCATTTGGTAATTTTTAGGATTCTAATTATTTGAGGAGGGAGAGGAGCAGAGGGAGAGGGATAAGCAGACTCTGTGCTGAGCATGGAGCCTGGTGCAGGGCTCAATGTCAGGACCTTGAGATCATGACCTGAGCTGAAACTCAGAGTTGAATGCCCAACCGACTGAGCCACCCAGGCACCTCTGGGCATTTGGTAATTTTTAAAAGCTTCCCAGAGGACTCTGATATGCAGCCAATTTGAGAACCACCGGTGTCCAAATAGGAACTTTCTGAGAACACCATAAATGAACGAAAGTCAGATGTTTAGCTGTCTCTCAACTCAGCTGGTGCTGAGCAGGTAAATCTGTGAATGTCAAGTCCTGCTTGGCCTTTGTCTAAGTTATGAAGTCACAAAAGGCTAAAGGGCTCTCATCCCTATGAACTGTTCTCATGTTCTTTACTAGTACCCTATTTTATGAGAACATGGCAGGTTGTGCTTCTACATGCAATAGTAAATCACACTGACTTACCATGATAATTTAGCCAAAGTAAGCTATTGATGAACAATCTTCATTTTTTTCTGTAGTTTTTACTCTAGATTTTGCTTTTTGAGGCATTACATTGTCTGTGAGCACAGCTTCAGTTTCTTTAACTAAAAACCAAATTATTTTCTGATTTCTGGGAAGGTATTATAAACCAAGAATTTTTGTGCAACTTCCGTAAGTCTTTTCTGGGTTTAAGGCTTTTTATGAGCTGTATCCCAAGGCAGTGTTTACCAGCTGAGTGCTGGTAGCTGGGCTGGTTGGGGTGAAGCCCATTGTTCCAACTCTGAGCAGTTCTGTCGGTTGCTGAGTGACGTACCGTGGGACAGGCTTCACTAGAGGAGGTGAAAGTTTATTGAAAGCAGGAGGAAAACAAGCCAATAGAGTGATGTTGACACTTTTAATTTGCTCCTGTAATACTAACCAGCACTCCCCCACAGGTGATGTCATGTAGAATTGCAAATGTCTCAAACTGCCGAATTCATGCTTTTACAAAATCCGTATAATCTTTAGATCTGGCAAATGTCTCTGGGTTTTAGTAGCAGATAGAACCTTCCCTTTCTAGGAATACCCACGGTGTGTGTTCAGCTTCTAGACAACCTTTTGATTTCCTTAATAAAGCGGAAATGCCAGTGAATTGTGCCTTTACTAACTAGAAATTGTTCCCAGTTGATGGCTTTTAGGGAGTGGATGGTGTGAAATGGAAATTCCCCATACATTAAAGCGATAAGCTCAGTGGATCCCACATGTACAGCAGAACATCCAGAAGAAACAGGAGCAGCAATGAAGGGCTCACCAGTGCCATGACAGATGAAAGAATTCGACAGTACTGTGGTAGAATAACGAACACGTTTAAAATGGAAAGGTGGCCAGTATTTTGGGCTAGCCACACATCATTTCAGGGGCCAGAACCTCTCACATGAATTAGACCTTTATCAGTAAAATCCCCTCCCATGGTTAAATAACTAGAATGTCTCAATCTAGGGATTCAAGAGAAGTAGGATTTCCAGCAAGGCTGTAAACAGTCCCTAGCAATTATAGTTATTCCCCTAAAGTTTACTTCCCAGCATTGATACCAGTGCTTCCACCAGATTTTGCAGTTTTCCACCATTATACAACATTTTCCTTGGACTAGAAGAGTCATAGGAAGAGTCAAGGACAGAGAGACTGAACAGTGAAATTTACTGTGCAGAGTTGAGGGGAACAAGATACCCATGGAACTGGGCTTGATTCCTGTTGGAATGTGGTGTTCTTTGATGGAAAGAATAAGAAAAATATATACTCGGTTATCACTGTTGACTTACAAATCTCTTAAATGGATAGTCTGATAAAATATTTGATCTGTAAAGTAATGAAAAATTTGAGGCTATTAATATTACTCATTACTGTGCTCTGAGGATGTCCTCTGCACATTAATAGTTTAATATTAAGTAAAGAAGCGGGGTACTATAAAATCTCATTTATAAAAACTTGTCAGGCAAGAGGAAAACTTTCTTTGATGGTGAGACTCTTGTCTGAGGAAATTATTTAATAATCTTTGATTCCCTATGAATAAAGGAACTTTGTACTCCTGATTTCTCTTAAAATGTGAGCATTGCCATAGTCAGTTTAGGCACTATTTTTACAAACAGCCCTGCTTTGCCTGATGCCAAGGGCTCCCAGAGGGAGAGTATAGTTTTCCTCTGTTGCTGTGTATATACTGAGATGCCTTTTTTCCCTCCGCATTTGTTATCCATGATGAGCTTTCTGAGCCCTGATAGTATTTGGAGACGAGGAGGTGGTGGTGATATTTTATGTTCTCCTCCACATAGAGCTTTCCCAGTTTGGAAGGAAATGTGGGTCTAGTTAAAGTTGGCCTTGGAATGTGAATATGGTTGCAGTGCTTGAGTATTTTGCCATGTGATTAATAGAGATTGATTTTGTTGTTCTCTATAAATGTGTATTTATTTTTTATCCATTTAAGTTAGTTGTCGTGACTGGAGAAGTTCTGTTACCTCAATCCTGGCCTGCCGGCTGGTAATATGTAGTAGCAGCCTCTTTTAGGGCATCTAATGAAAACGTGGCTGAAAGGAAGAAATGAGGGTAACTGCAGAGTGCATGGAGAATGGCTTTAGTTCTCATTGTTAATTTTTTTTCCCTTAAAGCACCTTTCAATGTTTGCTGCGAGTGGTAAATTCCCATCAAAAATTCAGGTGTTCTTTTCCATAGAGTTGGGTGCAGGATAAGCAGTTGTGATAGGAGCTTCCTCCTACCTGTACTCCTCCCACTCTGCAGTCACCTCAGACTAGTCCTGAGGCTGGGGTTAGCAGTCAGTGTGGGCCCGAGGGCTCCAGGGAGGCCAGGGTGGCGGCCCGTCTTGGGCAGCAGCAGCCTGCTCCCTGGGGAGAGCTCCTCGAAAGTGCTAGCTCTCCTTAGTTAACTTTTTCTGGGGTCCTACTCTCCCTAACTCCAGGTGGACAGAGTAGATATCACAACAAAACAATTTCAAAGTGCTTTGCTTAGAGCATTTGGTTTATGATTGCAGTGTTTACAGTTCTCATTTAATAAAGGCGTTACTTCTATTGAATTCTAGTGTTTAGAGAGGCGGCTACTATACATGTCATTTTATATAAGTATACAATATATGTTGTTTTATATAAGTTATGCTGTTCTGTCGTGTATACTTGTAATATCAGGCCTTGCATTCAATACACAATGCAATGGACTCTTTCCAGACCTGTATTTTTCAGTGAACAATAAAATAATTGTTTGGCACTGCTCATTTCCCACGTGTCCTCTTCTTTGCAGCAGTGTATTCTTCAGTGTCTGTTGTTACACTTTTTTTCTCTTATAAACTTGGCTGTATATTCTGTTGTTTATGACTGGTCAGCTCTGAGACTTTTTAAAGAGAAACCTTTTTACCTTAAAATTCATAAGGCCTATTTCATTTCTGTGTGTTTAGAAACAGTTTGGTGCAGAGAAGTTCTTTTAGGTGTCTCAAACTAAGTGAAAGATCATTGTCAAAGACCCTGGAAACTCATCTTGAAAAATCTGCTCTAAGTTATTGTGGAACAGTGAATTTATAAAATGTCATATAATAGAGGCTCAAGATGGCAGTTGGTTGACAAGGAGAGTAGCATTTAGTTTTGTTTCCTTTTGTTTTTTCTCCCCTTGGTGTGGAGACAGTGCAGCGAAGGGGTTGAGCTTGGCTTTCACCATCAGATAGGCTATACAGAGAATTGTTATGGCCTGAAATTCAAACCATGGGATGCCTGTTCACTCTGGTTTAAAATGAGGCTCCTCTAGATTTATGTTGACTGTGTGATTAGATGAAATATCCTCCGGGACCAAGAGCTTTTTAGTCCTCACTTGTAAGTGTGTATTTTTTAGGTAACAGCCCAGATTTGCGTACACTTTTTTTTGGCCCTTCCCCACTGGAACCGTGACTCTGGTTTAATTGCTGTTTGTTTGGTATTTAGTTGGAACAAGGACTTCCCCTGTGACCAGCCTCAACACATGAGAGACCTCCAAGGGAAAGAAGTATGTATTTTATCTTCACCTCATTGAAAATGCTGAGTAGGTGAACCACCCAGCTGGCTTATGGATTCAGTCTCAGTAAAAGAATTTTTAAGGATTTGACACTTTCTAAGGTGACCATAATAGATGATGAGCCCTGAGCAGGTCCTCCTGGCTTTAAGACTCGGTAATAGGAAGTACTTGTTGTGGAAGTGTGGATTGCTGTAAATCCTTCTTCTACCTAGTAGTAAAACCATTCATTTTTCAGTGCTTGAGCAAAATCAGAGATGGGGTTTGTAGTGTTTAATCAGGGCCTACCAAGCACAGAACACTGTATTAGATACTTTAAAAGGATGGAAAAGAACAAGATGGTGGAGATCTTTGTCCTCTGGGAACATATCATCTAACTGCCTGTATTAAAACACATAAATATTACCTAATGTATTAGCCATTATGAAATAATATAGAATAGCTTGAGTGCATGATACTTCAGATTTTAGCAGTAGATGAAAGGCACCTGGGTAACGGATGTACATCCAGAGGAAAAGGTGGGACTGAGGACTGAACCCTGGGCTCTCCGGTTGAGAGGTTGGAAAGGGGAAGTGGAGTTGTCCACTGAGGAAAGAAGGACAATCAGGAAGAGGGTGGTGTGGGAAAGTATGGGGAAAGTATGTCAAATGCTGTTGAATAATGAGTAAGATGAAGAGTAAGGATTGATCATTACATATGGAGAGGTGGAATTTCAGTGTAGGGGTGAACACCCAAATGGAGTGGATTATAAGGACATAGACACAGCATATCAAGTACCGATAACCATGATAAATATAGTAGGGGAGTGGGATGATAACCTGAGGAGGATGTGGGGTAACAGAGAGTGTTTTTCTCCCCCCTCCCAGTAATAAATCATTATAACAGCATGTTTGTATAAAGATGGAAATCACTCAGTGGAAAGGGAAAAATTGGTGGTACAAGAGATAAACAACTTAATGCCAATATATTTAAAACTTAGATGAAATGGACAAATCCCTTTAAAAAAAAAAACCAAGCTCACTCAAGAAGAAATTGAAAATCCGAATATCCCTTCAGACTGTTTTTTCTTTTAACATGCCTTACAATTGTTAGAAGCTGGACATCATATATTGAGTAACAGGAACTGAAATAGGCTTTTAGTGTAAGTTTTATGTTAATCTGGGCAAGAGTTGGACTGTATTTAATGTTTGTTGCAGCTCTCAGTACCAGAGGCTTCAAATTCCTCTAGTGGCCTTATTTTTTCTGCCCCCTTGACTTCAGTCTTCCCTATATGCTCTTCATCAAAGAAAGTCTGTGTCTTACAACTCTTTCAGCTATAATCCACTGTTACTCTATTGGAAATCTATTGGTGTGGCAGTAAGATGTAAGAGAAAGAATGCGTCATATAATCTTAAGATTAAATTTCAGTTTCTTATGGGCACCTGAGTGGCTCAGTCCTTTGGATGTTCGACTTTTGATTTCAGCTCAGGTCATGATCTCAGGATCTTGAGATCGAGCCCCACATTGGGCTCCTCACTGAGCATGAGCCTGCGTGGGGTTCTCTCTCCCTGTCTCCCTCGGTGCCCCCCCCCCCCGCCCTGGTCCCTGCACTCAAATGCTCTCTCTCTAATTTTTTTTTTTTTTAGTGAGCCTGCATCCTTAGACTAAGTGTCTGTTAACTTTTTACCTGGATAGGAAAAACAGGAAAGACAAAGGGGGCTAGAGTGGGAGAAATACCCTTTCCCCTAGATAGGATAAGGCTCTTGTAGGGTCTTTTTCTCTGGAGAATAGGTCTTTGTTATAGAGAACACTGGACGTATTTTACAATGATTGCTCTTACCCTTACCCTGCCAGAGCCATGGGAGATTGACCATGAGATTCTTGTAGTGTTCCGGGAGGTTAAACCTACAAAAATGTGAACCTCCTAAGATTGTGCGCTCATCTTAAGAATTTCTCACTGTTATGCTATTCCACACTCAGACTCCAGCAGTTTTGTCATAATTAGCATTAAGCTACCGATTTATGGCTCTAGTGGCTTCTGCTCTAGGCAAGCAAATCTCAGGTGTGACTCTCTGGGTTCACCTACGTCTCCAGATTTCAGGGTGATGGCTTATCCACAGACCTTAGTTCTCCAACAGGTGCAAGACTATTGATTTTTATTTTGTTCAGTGTTTTCTTGTTGTAAGGACGGGAGTGACAGCTGCCAAGCTGTTTACATGTTGGAGCTGACTAGAAATCCCCTATATCTATTAAAGAAATTGAATTTGTAGTTTTATGAGGGAAATTCCTAGAAGCTTTCATTGAAGAATTCTACCGAAGAGAAAGAAACAATACCAATTCTACATAAACTGTTCTAGAAAATAGAAGAGATGTCACACTTTCCAGTTCATTCTATGAGCGTTACCAAACATTACTTGGTAACAAAACCAGACAAAGGTATTTTATTATAAATGAAAACAAAAATAAAAACAAAACTACAGACTAGTATCTCTCATGTATATATGTGTAAAAATCCTCAACAATATTTTGGAAAATTGAATTCAGTAATACATGTGACCAAGTGGAGTTTATCCCAATAATACAAGATTAGTTTAACATAAATATTATTGAGTTCACCATGTTAACAGACTAAAGCAAGCAAACCTATGATCATATCAATAGATACCAAAAAAAGCTTCTGACAAAATCTAACCTCTTATTTTTTTAATTAAACAACAACTCTCGGCAGTCTAGTTCTAGAAAGGAATTTCTCTAACATGGAAAGACGACATCTGGGTAAAACCTGTATCTGAGGTTATACCTAATGATAACAGACTGAATGCTTTCTCCATTAAGATTGGAAACAGGCGAGGATTCAACGTGGTACTGGGGGTCCTAGCCTGCGCAAGAAGACAAGAAGAGGAACTAAATCATCAGATTGGAAAGGAAGAAACAAAATTCTCTGTTTTCAGATAATAGAAATTATTGGTGTACAAAGTCCTAAGGAAGCTACAAAAAGGTGACTGGACTTAGTGAATCTAGCAGGATCATAGGATACAGGACTGACATACAAAAATCAGTCATGTTTTTCGATAGCAGCAAACAATTGGAAATTGAAATTGGTTGGCTCTCTAGAACTAGTTTGCTTCTCAAACTCTGTAGGGAAGGGCCTTTAAAAAGAAAAAAACCCTTTCTAATCCATCACAGATCAATACTTTTGTAAAATACAACAAAAATGAATTATTATGAAAATGTGATAAAACAGACATTCAAATTACAAACCCAGAATTGTTCTTAGAGTCAACAGATATAAAATTACATTCAATAAATAAAACCAAGGCAAACATAGGGAAAAGAATTACAAAAATGTACATGTTTATTGACAATGTGCTTATAGACAATTAACATAGAAGCAGTATTATACTCAAAACCTTTTGCTCTGTAGTAACTGAATGAAATGACTGAAAAGGCAGTTCTCCATATTAAATGCCTATTTAACACGCTCTGAAAGAATACCCAGTATATCAATGGGTTTTTTTTAATGTTTATTATATTATGTTAGTCACAATACAGTACATCCCTGGTTTTTGATGTAAAGTTCGATGATTCATTAGTTGTGTATAACACCCAGTGCACCATGCAATACGTGCCCTCCTTACTACCCATCACCCAATGTTTAAACTTTTTAATGTGATAAACTTATGTCTTGTTTGTTAATTTACCTTCAGATTGGATTGATGACAATGCTACTTTCAGAGAATAAAGCATATTTAAAATCTTTCTGTGTTTATCCTACTAGATACCAAAATATACTATAAATCTACAATAATGGGTATGGATAGAAGGTTCCAGAGCAGGTCCATGTATATATGAAAATCTAGTACATAATAAAATTGGCATTTCAAATTAACAGAGGAAGAATCAGCTATTCAGTAAATGGGCTATTTGAGGATTTATGGTTATATTTGGGGGGGAAGTAGAGCCAAGTCCTTATTTTGCTTTTATTATAAAACAAAATATAAAGATTAAAAATTCAAATGCAATAAGTAAAACTATAAAAGAACTAGAAAAAAATTAGAATACAGTTGATCCTTGAACAATGCAGGAGTTAGTGGTGTTGACCCTTCCACCCACTCTGCATGTAGTTGAAAATCTATGCATAACTTTTGACTCTATAAAAACTCAACTACCACTAGCCTATTGTTGACCGGAAGCCTTACGGATATAAATAGTGGTTATCACGTATTTTATATGTTTATCTATTATATACTGTTTTCTTAAAGTAAGCTGGAGAACATGTTATTTAAAAAATCATAAAAAGGGCACCTGGGTGGCTCCATCGGTTAAGCGTCTGTCTTTGGCTCAGGTCATGATCTTGGGGTCCTGTGATTGAGCCTCTCGTCAGGCTCCCTGCTCACTGGGGAGTCTGCTTCTCCCTCTCCCTCTGCCCCTCCTCCCCTCCTCGAGCTCTCTCTCTCTCAAATTAAAAAAAAAACTTTAAAAAAAATCACAGGAGAGCATACATTTATAGTACTCTACTATATATATATTTTTAAAGATTTTATTTATTTATTCGACAGAGATAGAGACAGCCAGCGAGAGAGGGAACACAAGCAGGGGGAGTGGGAGAGGAAGAAGCAGGCTCATAGCGGAAGAGCCTGATGTGGGGCTCGATCCCATAACGCCAGGATCACGCCCTGAGCCGAAGGCAGACGCTTAACCGCTGTGCCACCCAGGCGCCCCTACTCTACTATATTTATTAAAACTAAGTTTACATTGTGTGTTTACAAGATGAATAGTTTTGTCAGTACCTGCATCAGGATTTTTTTATATGATACAAAACTCTGTAGATGTTATATGTATTACTACCACTGGACATCAAAACTGAAAAGATAACATGAAAAAGAAATTTATATTTATTTACAGGTATAACAACTCATGCATTGATAATGAAGAAGCAAAAATATGATTGCTTTATGGTGATCATGTTTTTATGTAATCAATAAGATTGCTTCATGGTACCCTAGCCTACACACTAATGAATGAATTGTTATAAAACTTTTATGGCATACAGTGTTATAGTCCTGTTCATAATACAGTATTGGAAACATTGTTACGTTTTTTAAAAAACCACTTGTGATGATAAGCTGATATGCAGTTTCTCCAATTATGGGAGGCATACTGTAGTTCTTAAAAGCAAAGTTCTAAAACAGAAAACTAACACATTGTTAATCTTATATTAACTATCACTCACCGTATGCCTATGTGAGGATGGGCTGTCCATTTCCATCCCAGTCTCATACTCGATGTTCTGTGTGATTAACACTTGGGTGATGCTGGTAATGGTGACACAGAAATGTCTCACACAGTTCTTGTCCTGCAGTTACTAGGTTTTCATATGAAGACACATATACAACAGATAAGCGCGTTCACTGTGTGGCATGATGATTAGCACTATTCATTAAGTGGGAGTGAATCATCGTGAAGGTCTTCACCCTCATCATCTTCACACTGGGCTGAGGAGGAGGAGGAAGAAGGAGGGCTGGTCTTGCTGTCTCGGGAGTGGCAGAGGTGAAAGACAGAGGAGTTAGGAGGGGAGGGGGGAGGCAGGCACACTCTGTGTCACTTTATGGAAATACATCGTAATTTCTGGCTTTTTTTTTTTCATTTCTCTAAAAATGTTTCTATATGGTACCAATTCTTTTTCCACCATTTGCTTTAGTTTCAGTGCCTGTATCATAGAAGGGTCCATGTTGTAGAAGTCCCAAGCAGTCTTGAACCCTCTGCCAGATTGTCTAACGTCAACTTGTTTTCTGGCTATGTCTCCTTCCTCCTCATCTGGTGCTGGTTCTGAAGCACTCATCTCCATCAAGTCATCTTCCGTTCATTCTTCTGATGTGATGTGTATTAACTCTTGAATTTCTCCAAGATCCATATCTTGAAACTCACCTTCATTGCCGTATTCACAATCTCCTTCATGATTTTCTTGATTGGCTCTGTCGTAAATCCTGTGAAGCTATGCACAACATCTGGGCAGTTTTCTCCAGGAGAAATTTATTGTTTGTGGCTTGATGCTTTCATGGCTTTTCCTAGAACAATGATGGCATCTTTGGTGGTGTGATCCTTCCAGATTTTCATGATGTTTTCCCTATCAGGGTTCTTTTCCATAGAATTGATGGTCCGTTCCATAGCATACCATGTGTCATGAGCCTTTAAAGTCTTATGACCCCCTGATGTAGAGACTGGATTAGAGACGTTTATGTTTGGGGTAAGTAAACCAATTTGACGCCTTCTGTGTTGAACTCATGGGGCTCTAGGTGGCCAGGAAAATTGTCCACTGTCAAAAGAACTTTCTTTAGGGGTGCGTGGATGGCTCGGTCAGTTAAGTGTCCGACTCTTGATTTGGGCTCAGTTCATGATCTCAGGGTCTTGAGATTGAGCCCCTCATCAGGCTCTGTGCTGGGCATGGAGCCTGCTTAAAATTCTCTCTCTCTCCCCCTCTGCACCCCCCCCCCAAAAAGAACTTTAAAAGGCAGTCACTTACTGGGGCGCCTGGCTGGCTCAGTCGGAAGAGCATGCAAATCTTTATCTTGGGGTCGTAAGTTCAAGACCCATGTTGAGTGTAGAGATTACAAAAAAATAAACTTAAAAAAAAAAAGGCAATCACTTACTGGCAAGGTACTTCCTGACTTCAGGGACATTGATGGAACCAATCCAGAAAAAGAGTTCTCATCATCCAGGCTGCCTTGTGCAACTGAAAGACTGGCAGCTGATATTTATCTTTTCCTTTCAAGGCTTGGGGCTTACTAGCATTATAGATAAGGACACTCCTGATCCATAAACCTGACTGCATTTGCACAAAACAGTAGTTAGCCTCTTCCTTCTTGCCTTAAATCCTGGTGCTCAGTTCTTTATTAAGGAATATCCTTTGGGGGTCACCTGGGTGGCTCAGTGGGTTAAGCGTCTGCCTTCGGCTCAGGTTATGATCCCAGGGTCTTGGGATGAGTCCCCGCATCGCATCGGGCTTCCTGCTCAGCAGGGAGTCTGCTTCCACTTGTGCTTGTGTGCTCTCTCTCTCTCTCAAATAAATAAATCTTTAAAAAAAAAAAAAAAAGGAAAGAAATGTCCTTTGGGGCATTTTTTTTTCTAAAATAGGACACTTTTGTCTGCATTAAAAACCTGTTCAGGCAGAAACTTTCTCAACAGTGATTTTCTTAATGGTGAGTAGGACCTCATCTGTTGCCTCTTGGTTGGCGGAAGCTGCTTCTCTTGTTATCCTGACACTGTTTAAGCCAAACCTCTTTCTAAAATTATCAAGCCGCTCTTTGCTGGCATTAAACTCTCCAGCTTTAGATCCTTCACCCTCCTTTTCCTTTACGTTGTCATATAATGACTGCTTTTTCTCAAATCATATTAGAGTCTATAGGATGCCTTTCTTATAGCAATGCTGCACTCACATAAAAGCTGCATTTTCAATACAAGATAAAGGTGTTTTGCAAAAAAGTACAAGGTTTTTGCACCTGCTGGCATAGCTGCAGTGATAGCTTCGTGAATTTCCTTTCTTTCCCCCGCAATGGTCCTTACACTGGATTAATTTACCTTGAAATGGCAGGCAACCACAGCTGCAGACCTCAAACTATGGTACATATCAAGCAATTCACCTTTTTCTTGTAATGTCATAACTTTTTTCTGTTTCTTGGGAGCACTTCCAGCATCACTAGTGGCACTTCCTAAGGGTACCTAGTGTTATTCATGGTTTACACTACTGCACTGAACATAATGGACAATATATGAGAACAGGAGAGATCACTTTTTTTTTAATTTTTTAATTTTTTTTATTATATTATGTTAGTCACCATACAGTACATCCCCGGTTTCCGATGTAAGGCTCGATGATTCATTAGTTGTGTATAACACCCAGTGCACCATGCAATACGTGCCCTCCTTACTACCCATCACTGGTCTATCCCATTCCCCCACCTCCCTCCCCTCTGAGGCCCTCAGCTTGTTTCTCATAGTCCATAGTCTCTCATGCTTCATTCCCCCTTCTGATTACCCCCCCTTTCTTTATCCCTTTCTTCCCCTACCGATCTTCCTAGTTCTTATGTTCCATAGATGAGAAATCATATGATAATTGACTTTCTCTGCTTGACTTATTTCGCTTAGAGGAGAGATCACTTTTTACTGTGAGATGCAGTTTTACTGGAGAGGTGAATTGGTCATGCAGAGATGATTACCATCACACAGCATTTTAAGTGGATTCTTGCAACACTTGAGTTCACCTCAATAGCAACAGGAGGTGGCTGTGGGATTATTACAGTATGTACTGCAGTAAATTTTATGCAGTGAAGGTTTAATATTGCATCTTTATGTTTGCTTACCTTTCTCTTGACTGAATGGTGCCATGTACAGTCTCTCTGTGCAAAAGTTTGGATAAATTTTAACTTTTTATAATAGATAGGTGTATATTTTATGGAAGTAAATGATAAAGTAGACTAGTATCTACATCTATTTTATGCATGACGCACCTAACATTTTCTTAATTTTTTTGATATTTCTTGGCTGTGCAGTTTGTCTACAAGTTTTTTCAAATTGTTGCAAGCCTCCGAAATATCTTTAATATGCTTATTGAGAAGTCTGCCTGTAAGTGGACCAGCCCAGTTCAAACTTGTGTTGCTCAAGGGTCAACTGTAGTTTCATAATCGTAAGGTGGATAGAGTATTTCTCAGCACTTTATTATAAATCAAAAAGGGAAAAAATGGACAGATTTGATTGTATAAAATTTAAAACAGCAAAAGATACCCTAAACAAAGAAGACTGGGAGAAATATCTTTGACTTACATTACAAAGAGTTGCCACCTATAATATATAAGAGGCTTCTATAAATAAAAAAAGATGATTGATTTAGTGAAGTGATCCATGGACATAAACAGATAATTCACAGATAAAATGTAATAGCCAGTAAACATAAGATAAAATGCTAAACTATTAATAAAAGAAATACAAAACAAGGAAATAATCTTTAGATTATCGGATTGTCTAAGATGAAAAAGGTTGATAATATCAAGGATTGTTGAACATATGGTGGAAGCAGCATGTTGTGAGAAACCAAATTAGTATAACCCTTTGGGTGGTGATTTAGCATAATTCATTATATCTATAAAAGTTTGAGATGTGCATATTTTGAACCAGCAGTTCCTTTTCTAGGAATTTATTCTATGAAATATATTCAAGTGCAAAAGGATCTTGCAATAGTATTGTAAGGGTAAGGAATTTGCAACAATGTCTGTCAGTAGAGCTTTGCCTCAAAGAACAGAATACTTTACAGCCATTGAAAAGAATGAGGATGTTTGAAATATGTTAGAAAACAAAAGCAAGGTATAGATCATTCTTTCATTCACCAAATATTTCTTAGGCCAGACATTGTGCTAGATACTGAGAATGTGAGAGTGAAAGTAGACAAGCATGATCCTAGCCCTTATAGAGCATACAATATGTATCCTGTTAGTCCATTTTATTAAAGATGAATATTAACATGTGCACACAGGTACATAAAGGCTGGAAAGATAAAACTAAATTGTTAGCAATGCTTATTTGGGGAGTTGGGATTATGGGGGACTTTTGGCTTTATACAAATATTATTTGTATTTTTTTAAATGAGCATACATTGTTTATGTAATCAGGTAAAACTATAAGCACTTCTGTGATTTTTGTTGTCCTTATTAGAAAGTGCACATCACTGAAGGCCTTTCACAATCTGACCCCAACCACTTTTTCCTGCCGCCCACCATCCCCTGTCTTCCCTTCCCAGACATTCTCAAGCACATCCCTGAGATCTCTGTTATGACACACTGTGGACTTTCATACCTCCACATGCTTGGCTCTTGTTTTCAGTTCAGTTCTAACTAGAAAGAAAGCACCCTATTCCTCCTTCAAGGTCCTGCTCAATTGTTACCCTTTGTGAAATCGTTCCTGATTAGACTCAAAGCAAGTGGCTTTGTCCATTGTTACCCCTTAAACATATATTATGTTTAAATCAAGGAAGTGAGAGAGGGAACACAAGCAGGGGGAGTGGGAGAGGGAGAAGCAGGCTTCCCACCAAGCAGGGAGGCCGATGTGGGGCTCGATCCCAGAACGCTGGGATCATGACCTGAGCCGAAGGCAGATGCTTAACAAGTGAGCCACCCAGGCGGCCCATGACTAGATGTTCTACGGTTGAACTCATTTCTGGCACTCACTGCCCCGAGTTAGTATAGACCCCACAGCTTAAGGGCTCAATCCCACAAGACTGCCCCTACTTTAGATACCAGTTGCAAGTCCTAGGTTATCACCTGTACTTCTGACCAACGGCTATAAATTGTGGGTTCCCATGACTCCCTCTACATGTCTAATAATTGGCTAGAACAGCTCACAGAACTCAGGGAAACATTTACATATATTTACCGGTTTATTTTGAAGGATCTTATAAAGAATACAGATGAACAGCCAGGTAAAGAGGTACATAGGTCAAGGTATGGGAAAGGGGCACAGAACAGGGTATGGGAAAGGGGCCCTTTCTGGGCG